>NW_026609044.1:0-42873 GCF_029499605.1 Hyla sarda | reverse complement strand
CCCCCAATATCATGTATCCTAGTCACAGACCCCCCCCATATAAAGAGATCACCCCCAATATCATGTATCCTAGTCACAGGACCCCCCCATATAAAGAGATCACCCCCCAATATCATGTATCCTAGTCACAGACCCCCCCATATAAAGAGATCACCCCCAATATCATGTATCCTAGTCACAGACCCCCCCATATAAAGAGATCACCCCCAATATCATGTATCCTAGTCACAGACCCCCCATATAAAGAGATCACCCCCAATATCATGTATCCTAGTCACAGACCCCCCCATATAAAGAGATCACCCCCAATATCATGTATCCTAGTCACAGACCCCCCATATAAAGAGATCACCCCCAATATCATGTATCCTAGTCACAGACCCCCCCATATAAAGAGATCACCCCCAATATCATGTATCCTAGTCACAGACCCCCCATATAAAGAGATCACCCCCAATATCATGTATCCTAGTCACAGACCCCCCCATATAAAGAGATCACCCCCAATATCATGTATCCTAGTCACAGACCCCCCCATATAAAGAGATCACCCCCAATATCATGTATCCTAGTCACAGACCCCCCCATATAAAGAGATCACCCCCAATATCATGTATCCTAGTCACAGACCCCCCCCATATAAAGAGATCACCCCCAATATCATGTATCCTAGTCACAGACCCCCCCCATATAAAGAGATCACCCCCAATATCATGTATCCTAGTCACAGACCCCCCCATATAAAGAGATCACCCCCAATATCATGTATCCTAGTCACAGACCCCCCCATATAAAGAGATCACCCCCAATATCATGTATCCTAGTCACAGACCCCCCCATATAAAGAGATCACCCCCAATATCATGTATCCTAGTCACAGACCCCCCCATATAAAGAGATCACCCCCAATATCATGTATCCTAGTCACAGACCCCCCATATAAAGAGATCACCCCCAATATCATGTATCCTAGTCACAGACCCCCCATATAAAGAGATCACCCCCAATATCATGTATCCTAGTCACAGACCCCCCCCATATAAAGAGATCACCCCCAATATCATGTATCCTAGTCACAGACCCCCCATATAAAGAGATCACCCCCAATATCATGTATCCTAGTCACAGACCCCCCCATATAAAGAGATCACCCCCAATATCATGTATCCTAGTCACAGACCCCCCCATATAAAGAGATCACCCCCAATATCATGTATCCTAGTCACAGACCCCCCATATAAAGAGATCACCCCCAATATCATGTATCCTAGTCACAGACCCCCCCATATAAAGAGATCACCCCCAATATCATGTATCCTAGTCACAGACCCCCCCATATAAAGAGATCACCCCCAATATCATGTATCCTAGTCACAGACCCCCCATATAAAGAGATCACCCCCAATATCATGTATCCTAGTCACAGACCCAAACCCCCATATAAAGAGATCACCCCCAATATCATGTATCCTAGTCACAGACCCCCCATATAAAGAGATCACCCCCAATATCATGTATCCTAGTCACAGACCCCCCCATATAAAGAGATCACCCCCAATATCATGTATCCTAGTCACAGACCCCCCCATATAAAGAGATCACCCCCAATATCATGTATCCTAGTCACAGGACCCCCCCATATAAAGAGATCACCCCCAATATCATGTATCCTAGTCACAGACCCCCCATATAAAGAGATCACCCCCAATATCATGTATCCTAGTCACAGACCCCCCATATAAAGAGATCACCCCCAATATCATGTATCCTAGTCACAGACCCCCCATATAAAGAGATCACCCCCAATATCATGTATCCTAGTCACAGACCCCATATAAAGAGATCACCCCCAATATCATGTATCCTAGTCACAGACCCCCCCATATAAAGAGATCACCCCCAATATCATGTATCCTAGTCACAGACCCCCCATATAAAGAGATCACCCCCAATATCATGTATCCTAGTCACAGACCCCCATATAAAGAGATCACCCCCAATATCATGTATCCTAGTCACAGACCCCCCATATAAAGAGATCACCCCCAATATCATGTATCCTAGTCACAGACCCCCCCATATAAAGAGATCACCCCCAATATCATGTATCCTAGTCACAGACCCCCCCATGATAAAGAGATCACCCCCAATATCATGTATCCTAGTCACAGACCCCCATATAAAGAGATCACCCCCCAATATCATGTATCCTAGTCACAGACCCCCCCCATATAAAGAGATCACCCCCAATATCATGTATCCTAGTCACAGACCCCCCCCATATAAAGAGATCACCCCCCAATATCATGTATCCTAGTCACAGACCCCCCATATAAAGAGATCACCCCCAATATCATGTATCCTAGTCACAGACCCCCCCCATATAAAGAGATCACCCCCCAATATCATGTATCCTAGTCACAGACCCCCCATATAAAGAGATCACCCCCAATATCATGTATCCTAGTCACAGACCCCCCATATAAAGAGATCACCCCCAATATCATGTATCCTAGTCACAGACCCCCCCCATATAAAGAGATCACCCCCAATATCATGTATCCTAGTCACAGACCCCCCCATATAAAGAGATCACCCCCAATATCATGTATCCTAGTCACAGACCCCCCATATAAAGAGATCACCCCCCAATATCATGTATCCTAGTCACAGACCCCCCCATATAAAGAGATCACCCCCAATATCATGTATCCTAGTCACAGACCCCCCCCATATAAAGAGATCACCCCCAATATCATGTATCCTAGTCACAGACCCCCCCATATAAAGAGATCACCCCCAATATCATGTATCCTAGTCACAGACCCCCCCATATAAAGAGATCACCCCCAATATCATGTATCCTAGTCACAGACCCCCCATATAAAGAGATCACCCCCAATATCATGTATCCTAGTCACAGACCCCCCATATAAAGAGATCACCCCCAATATCATGTATCCTAGTCACAGACCCCCCCATATAAAGAGATCACCCCCAATATCATGTATCCTAGTCACAGACCCCCCATATAAAGAGATCACCCCCAATATCATGTATCCTAGTCCACAGACCCCCCATATAAAGAGATCACCCCCAATATCATGTATCCTAGTCACAGACCCCCCCATATAAAGAGATCACCCCCAATATCATGTATCCTAGTCACAGACCCCCCCATATAAAGAGATCACCCCCAATATCATGTATCCTAGTCACAGACCCCCCCATATAAAGAGATCACCCCCAATATCATGTATCCTAGTCACAGACCCCCCCATATAAAGAGATCACCCCCAATATCATGTATCCTAGTCACAGACCCCCCCCATTATAAAGAGATCACCCCCAATATCATGTATCCTAGTCACAGACCCCCCATATAAAGAGATCACCCCCAATATCATGTATCCTAGTCACAGACCCCCCATATAAAGAGATCACCCCCAATATCATGTATCCTAGTCACAACCCCCATATAAAGAGATCACCCCCAATATCATGTATCCTAGTCACAGACCCCCCATATAAAGAGATCACCCCCAATATCATGTATCCTAGTCACAGACCCCCCATATAAAGAGATCACCCCCAAAATATCATGTATCCTAGTCACAGACCCCCCATATAAAGAGATCACCCCCAATATCATGTATCCTAGTCACAGACCCCCCCCATATAAAGAGATCACCCCCAATATCATGTATCCTAGTCACAGACCCCCCATATAAAGAGATCACCCCCAATATCATGTATCCTAGTCACAGACCCCCCATATAAAGAGATCACCCCCCAATATCATGTATCCTAGTCACAGACCCCCCCCATATAAAGAGATCACCCCCCAATATCATGTATCCTAGTCACAGACCCCCCCATATAAAGAGATCACCCCCAATATCATGTATCCTAGTCACAGACCCCCCATATAAAGAGATCACCCCCAATATCATGTATCCTAGTCACAGACCCCCCATATAAAGAGATCACCCCCCAATATCATGTATCCTAGTCACAGACCCCCCCATATAAAGAGATCACCCCCAATATCATGTATCCTAGTCACAGACCCCCCCATATAAAGAGATCACCCCCAATATCATGTATCCTAGTCACAGACCCCCCATATAAAGAGATCACCCCCAATATCATGTATCCTAGTCACAGACCCCCCATATAAAGAGATCACCCCCAATATCATGTATCCTAGTCACAGACCCCCATATAAAGAGATCACCCCCAATATCATGTATCCTAGTCACCCCCCCCATATAAAGAGATCACCCCCAATATCATGTATCCTAGTCACAGACCCCCCATATAAAGAGATCACCCCCAATATCATGTATCCTAGTCACAGACCCCCCATATAAAGAGATCACCCCCAATATCATGTATCCTAGTCACAGACCCCCCATATAAAGAGATCACCCCCAATATCATGTATCCTAGTCACAGACCCCCCCATATAAAGAGATCACCCCCAATATCATGTATCCTAGTCACAGACCCCCCATATAAAGAGATCACCCCCAATATCATGTATCCTAGTCACAGACCCCATATAAAGAGATCACCCCCAATATCATGTATCCTAGTCACAGACCCCCCCATATAAAGAGATCACCCCCAATATCATGTATCCTAGTCACAGACCCCCCATATAAAGAGATCACCCCCAATATCATGTATCCTAGTCACCCCCATATAAAGAGATCACCCCCAATATCATGTATCCTAGTCACAGACCCCCCCCCATATAAAGAGATCACCCCCAATATCATGTATCCTAGTCACAGACCCCCCCATATAAAGAGATCACCCCCAATATCATGTATCCTAGTCACAGACCCCCCCATATAAAGAGATCACCCCCAATATCATGTATCCTAGTCACAGACCCCCCCATATAAAGAGATCACCCCCAATATCATGTATCCTAGTCACAGACCCCCCCATATAAAGAGATCACCCCCAATATCATGTATCCTAGTCACAGACCCCCCATATAAAGAGATCACCCCCAATATCATGTATCCTAGTCACAGACCCCCCATATAAAGAGATCACCCCCAATATCATGTATCCTAGTCACAGACCCCCATATAAAGAGATCACCCCCAATATCATGTATCCTAGTCACAGACCCCCATATAAAGAGATCACCCCCAATATCATGTATCCTAGTCACAGACCCCCATATAAAGAGATCACCCCCAATATCATGTATCCTAGTCACAGACCCCCCCATATAAAGAGATCACCCCCAATATCATGTATCCTAGTCACAGACCCCCATATAAAGAGATCACCCCCAATATCATGTATCCTAGTCACAGACCCCCCATATAAAGAGATCACCCCCAATATCATGTATCCTAGTCACAGACCCCCCCATATAAAGAGATCACCCCAATATCATGTATCCTAGTCACAGACCCCCCATATAAAGAGATCACCCCCAATATCATGTATCCTAGTCACAGACCCCCCCATATAAAGAGATCACCCCCAATATCATGTATCCTAGTCACAGACCCCCCCATATAAAGAGATCACCCCCAATATCATGTATCCTAGTCACAGACCCCCCATATAAAGAGATCACCCCCAATATCATGTATCCTAGTCACAGACCCCCCCATATAAAGAGATCACCCCCAATATCATGTATCCTAGTCACAGACCCCCCCATATAAAGAGATCACCCCCAATATCATGTATCCTAGTCACAGACCCCCCCATATAAAGAGATCACCCCCAATATCATGTATCCTAGTCACAGACCCCCCATATAAAGAGATCACCCCCAATATCATGTATCCTAGTCACAGACCCCCCCATATAAAGAGATCACCCCCAATATCATGTATCCTAGTCACAGACCCCCCCCCCATATAAAGAGATCACCCCCAATATCATGTATCCTAGTCACAGACCCCATATAAAGAGATCACCCCCAATATCATGTATCCTAGTCACAGACCCCCCATATAAAGAGATCACCCCCAATATCATGTATCCTAGTCACAGACCCCCCCATATAAAGAGATCACCCCCAATATCATGTATCCTAGTCACAGACCCCCCCATATAAAGAGATCACCCCCAATATCATGTATCCTAGTCACAGACCCCCCCCATATAAAGAGATCACCCCCAATATCATGTATCCTAGTCACAGACCCCCCCATATAAAGAGATCACCCCCAATATCATGTATCCTAGTCACAGACCCCCCCATATAAAGAGATCACCCCCAATATCATGTATCCTAGTCACAGACCCCCCCATATAAAGAGATCACCCCCAATATCATGTATCCTAGTCACAGACCCCCCCATATAAAGAGATCACCCCCAATATCATGTATCCTAGTCACAGACCCCCATATAAAGAGATCACCCCCAATATCATGTATCCTAGTCACAGACCCCCCCATATAAAGAGATCACCCCCAATATCATGTATCCTAGTCACAGACCCCCCATATAAAGAGATCACCCCCAATATCATGTATCCTAGTCACAGACCCCCCATATAAAGAGATCACCCCCAATATCATGTATCCTAGTCACAGACCCCCCCATATAAAGAGATCACCCCCAATATCATGTATCCTAGTCACAGACCCCCCATATAAAGAGATCACCCCCAATATCATGTATCCTAGTCACAGACCCCCCCATATAAAGAGATCACCCCCAATATCATGTATCCTAGTCACAGACCCCCCCATATAAAGAGATCACCCCCAATATCATGTATCCTAGTCACAGACCCCCATATAAAGAGATCACCCCCAATATCATGTATCCTAGTCACAGACCCCCCCATATAAAGAGATCACCCCCAATATCATGTATCCTAGTCACAGACCCCCCCATATAAAGAGATCACCCCCAATATCATGTATCCTAGTCACAGACCCCCCCATATAAAGAGATCACCCCCAATATCATGTATCCTAGTCACAGACCCCCCATATAAAGAGATCACCCCCAATATCATGTATCCTAGTCACAGACCCCCCATATAAAGAGATCACCCCCAATATCATGTATCCTAGTCACAGACCCCCCCCATATAAAGAGATCACCCCCAATATCATGTATCCTAGTCACAGACCCCCATATAAAGAGATCACCCCCAATATCATGTATCCTAGTCACAGACCCCCATATAAAGAGATCACCCCCAATATCATGTATCCTAGTCACAGACCCCCCCATATAAAGAGATCACCCCCAATATCATGTATCCTAGTCACAGACCCCCCCATATAAAGAGATCACCCCCAATATCATGTATCCTAGTCACAGACCCCCCCCATATAAAGAGATCACCCCCAATATCATGTATCCTAGTCACAGACCCCCCCATATAAAGAGATCACCCCCAATATTATGTATCCTAGTCACAGACCCCCCCATATAAAGAGATCACCCCCAATATCATGTATCCTAGTCACAGACCCCCCCATATAAAGAGATCACCCCCAATATCATGTATCCTAGTCACAGACCCCCCCATATAAAGAGATCACCCCCAATATCATGTATCCTAGTCATAGACCCCCCATATAAAGAGATCACCCCCAATATCATGTATCCTAGTCACAGACCCCCCCATATAAAGAGATCACCCCCAATATCATGTATCCTAGTCACAGACCCCCATATAAAGAGATCACCCCCAATATCATGTATCCTAGTCACAGACCCCCCCATATAAAGAGATCACCCCCAATATCATGTATCCTAGTCACAGACCCCCCCATATAAAGAGATCACCCCCAATATCATGTATCCTAGTCACAGACCCCCCCCCCATATAAAGAGATCACCCCCAATATCATGTATCCTAGTCACCCCCCATATAAAGAGATCACCCCCAATATCATGTATCCTAGTCACAGACCCCCATATAAAGAGATCACCCCCAATATCATGTATCCTAGTCACCCCCCATATAAAGAGATCACCCCCAATATCATGTATCCTAGTCACAGACCCCCATATAAAGAGATCACCCCCAATATCATGTATCCTAGTCACCCCCCATATAAAGAGATCACCCCCAATATCATGTATCCTAGTCACAGACCCCCATATAAAGAGATCACCCCCAATATCATGTATCCTAGTCACAGACCCCCCATATAAAGAGATCACCCCCAATATCATGTATCCTAGTCACAGACCCCCCCATATAAAGAGATCACCCCCAATATCATGTATCCTAGTCACCCCCCATATAAAGAGATCACCCCCAATATCATGTATCCTAGTCACAGACCCCATATAAAGAGATCACCCCCAATATCATGTATCCTAGTCACAGACCCCCCCATATAAAGAGATCACCCCCAATATCATGTATCCTAGTCACAGACCCCATATAAAGAGATCACCCCCAATATCATGTATCCTAGTCACAGACCCCATATAAAGAGATCACCCCCAATATCATGTATCCTAGTCACAGACCCCATATAAAGAGATCACCCCCAATATCATGTATCCTAGTCACAGACCCCATATAAAGAGATCACCCCCAATATCATGTATCCTAGTCACAGACCCCCCCATATAAAGAGATCACCCCCAATATCATGTATCCTAGTCACAGACCCCCCCATATAAAGAGATCACCCCCAATATCTTGTACCCTAGTCACAGACCCCATATAATGCCCCCACTATCTTGTACCCTAGTCACAGACCCCATATAATGCCCCCAATATCATGTATCCTAGTCACAGACCCCATATAAAGAGATCACCCCCAATATCATGTATCCTAGTCACAGACCCCCCCATATAAAGAGATCACCCCCAATATCCTGTATCCTAGTCACAGACCCCCCCATATAAAGAGATCACCCCCAATATCATGTATCCTAGTCACAGACCCCATATAAAGAGATCACCCCCAATATCATGTATCCTAGTCACAGACCCCCCCATATAAAGAGATCACCCCCAATATCTTGTACCCTAGTCACAGACCCCATATAATGCCCCCACTATCTTGTACCCTAGTCACAGACCCCATATAATGCCCCCACTATCTTGTACCCTAGTCACAGACCCCATATAATGCCCCCACTATCTTGTACCCTAGTCACAGACCCCATATAATGCCCCCACTATCTTGTACCCTAGTCACAGACCCCCCATATAATGCCCCCACTATCTTGTACCCTAGTCACAGACCCCATATAATGCCCCCACTATCTTGTACCCTAGTCACAGACCCCCCATATAATGCCCCCACTATCTTGTACCCTAGTCACAGACCCCATATAATGCCCCCACTATCTTGTACCCTAGTCACAGACCCCATATAATGCCCCCACTATCTTGTATCCTAGTCACAGACCCCATATAATGCCCCCACTATCTTGTACCCTAGTCACAGACCCCATATAATGCCCCCACTATCTTGTATCCTAGTCACAGACCCCATATAATGCCCCCACTATCTTGTACCCTAGTCACAGACCCCATATAATGCCCCCACTATCTTGTACCCTAGTCACAGACCCCATATAATGCCCCCACTATCTTGTGCCCTAGTCACAGACCCCATATAATGCCCCCACTATCTTGTACCCTAGTCACAGACCCCATATAATGCCCCCACTATCTTGTACCCTAGTCACAGACCCCATATAATGCCCCCACTATCTTGTGCCCTAGTCACAGACCCCATATAATGCCCCCACTATCTTGTACCCTAGTCACAGACCCCATATAATGCCCCCACTATCTTGTACCCTAGTCACAGACCCCATATAATGCCCCCACTATCTTGTACCCTAGTCACAGACCCCATATAATGCCCCCACTATCTTGTACCCTAGTCACAGACCCCATATAATGCCCCCACTATCTTGTACCCTAGTCACAGACCCCATATAATGCCCCCACTATCTTGTACCCTAGTCACAGACCCCATATAATGCCCCCACTATCTTGTGCCCTAGTCACAGACCCCATATAATGCCCCCACTATCTTGTACCCTAGTCACAGACCCCATATAATGCCCCCACTATCTTGTACCCTAGTCACAGACCCCATATAATGCCCCCACTATCTTGTACCCTAGTCACAGACCCCATATAATGCCCCCACTATCTTGTATCCTAGTCACAGACCCCATATAATGCCCCCACTATCTTGTATCCTAGTCACAGACCCCATATAATGCCCCCACTATCTTGTACCCTAGTCACAGACCCCATATAATGCCCCCACTATCTTGTACCCTAGTCACAGACCCCATATAATGCCCCCACTATCTTGTACCCTAGTCACAGACCCCATATAATGCCCCCACTATCCTGCCCCCGCTCACCGATCTCCCTAACCAGCAGAGATATGAGGCCGTCATCCACGAAGATCCGGCTCCCGACCTTCAGCACCTTACAGATATTCTTATAATCCACCCACAGGGTGTTGTGGTCACATTGGTCCTCATGGGCGGGGTCAGTGGTCACCTTCAGGACGGAGCCCTTCACCAGCTCCACCTCCGCGTTCTCCCCCTGACAGATACAGAGGGATATGAGAAAAGGGATATCCTCACCACAATAGTTCCGCGCCCCGCCCCCACTGTAATAACCCCTGACAGCTCAGCGCCGCGCCCCCACTGTAATACCCCCCTGACAGCTCCGCGCCCCGCCCCCACTGTAATACCCCCCTGACAGCTCCGCGCCCCGTCCCCACTGTAATACCCCCCTGACAGCTCCGCGCCCCGCCCCCACTGTAATACCCCCCCTGACAGCTCCGCGCCCCGCCCCCACTGTAATACCCCCCCTGACAGCTCCGCGCCCCGCCCCCACTGTAATACCCAATACCCCTGACAGCTCAGTCCCCCCCCCCCACTGTAATACCCCTAACAGCTCAGTCCCCGCCCCCACTGTAATACCCCCTGACAGCTCAGTCCCTGCCCCCACTGTAATACCCAATACCCCAGACAGCTCAGTCCCCGCCCCCACTGTAATACCCAATACCCCTGACAGTTCAGTCCCCGCCCCCACATACTGCTTTAATAACGCCAGTGCGGATCTCTGGTCCCTTGGTGTCCAGGGCAATCGCCACCGGTCGGTAAAACATGGGATTGGCTGCAAAGCTTTCAGTGGCCTCTCGCACATTCCTGATGGAGCCAGCGTGGTACTGGGGGGGGAGAAAGACAGTGAGAGAGACACACTGGGGGGGGGGGGCACAGTGTGTGACATGGGGAGGGGGGGGCACAGTGTGTGACATGGGGAGGGAGGGAGGGGGCACAGTGTGTGACATGGGGAGGGAGGGGGCACAGTGTGTGGCATGGGGAGGGAGGGAGGGGGCTCAGTGTGTGTGACATGGGGAGGGAGGGAGGGAGGGGGCACAGTGTGTGTGACATGGGGAGGGGGGGGCTCAGTGTGTGACATGGGGAGGGGGGGCTCAGTGTGTGACATGGGGAGGGGGGGCTCAGTGTGTGACATGGGGAGGGGGGGCACAGTGTGTGACATGGGGAGGGAGGGAGGGGGCACAGTGTGTGACATGGGGAGGGAGGGAGGGGGCACAGTGTGTGACATGGGGAGGGAGGGAGGGGGCACAGTGTGTGACATGGGGAGGGAGGGAGGGGGCACAGTGTGTGACATGGGGAGGGAGGGAGGGGGCACAGTGTGTGACATGGGGAGGGAGGGAGGGGGCACAGTGTGTGACATGGGGAGGGAGGGGGCACAGTGTGTGACATGGGAAGGGAGGGGGGGCACAGTGTGTGACATGGGAAGGGAGGGAGGGGACACAGTGTGTGACATGGGGAGGGAGGGAGGAGGCACAGTGTGTGACATGGGGGGGAGGGAGGGAGGGGGCAAGAGGGCGACGGGGGAGATGCCCACCTCGTGGGTCCCATGAGAGAAGTTCAGACGAGCGACGTTCATTCCGGCTTTTATCATCTCTTTCAGCATCTCCACCGAGCGAGAGGCCGGACCTGTATATAAGAGAGCGTTATATCAGGGGGAGGAGGAATAATCAGATACAGGAGCGTTATATCAGGGGGAGGAGCAATAATCAGATCCAGGAGCATTATATCAGGGGAGGAGGAATAATCAGATCCAGGAGCATTATATCAGGGGGAGGAGGAATAATCAGATACAGGAGCATTATATCAGGGGGAGGAGGAATAATCAGATACAGGAGCATTATATCAGGGGGAGGAGGAATAATCAGATACAGGAGCATTATATCAGGGGAGGAATAATCAGATACAGGAGCATTATATCAGGGGAGGAATAATCAGATCCAGGAGCATTATATCAGGGGGAGGAGGAATAATCAGATACAGGAGCATTATATCAGGGGAGGAGGAATAATCAGATACAGGAGCATTATATCAGGGGGAGGAGGAATAATCAGATCCAGGAGCATTATATCAGGGGAGGAATAATCAGATACAGGAGCATTATATCAGGGGAGGAATAATCAGATACAGGAGCATTATATCAGGGGAGGAGGAATAATCAGATACAGGAGCATTATATCAGGGGGAGGAGGAATAATCAGATACAGGAGCATTATATCAGGGGAGGAATAATCAGATACAAGAGCATTATATCAGGGGGAGGAGGAATAATCAGATCCAGGAGCATTATATCAGGGGAGGAGGAATAATCAGATACAGGAGCATTATATCAGGGGGAGGAGGAATAATCAGATCCAGGAGCATTATATCAGGGGAGGAATAATCAGATACAGGAGCTTTATATCAGGGGAGGAGGAATAATCAGATACAAGAGCATTATATCAGGGGAGGAATAATCAGATACAGGAGCATTATATCAGGGGAGGAGGAATAATCAGATACAGGAGCATTATATCAGGGGAGGAGGAATAATCAGATACAGGAGCATTATATCAGGGGAGGAGGGATAATCAGATACAAGAGCATTATATCAGGGGAGGAATAATCAGATACAGGAGCATTATATCAGGGGAGGAGGAATAATCAGATACAAGAGCATTATATCAGGGGAGGAATAATCAGATACAGGAGCATTATATCAGGGGAGGAGGAATAATCAGATACAGGAGCATTATATCAGGGGAGGAGGAATAATCAGATACAGGAGCATTATATCAGGGGAGGAGGAATAATCAGATACAGGAGCATTATATCAGGGGAGGAGGAATAATCAGATACAGGAGCATTATATCAGGGGAGGAATAATCAGATACAGGAGCATTATATCAGGGGAGGAGGAATAATCAGATACAGGAGCATTATATCAGGGGAGGAGGAATAATCAGATACAGGAGCATTATATCAGGGGGAGGAGGAATAATCAGATCCAGGAGCATTATATCAGGGGAGGAATAATCAGATCCAGGAGCATTATATCAGGGGGAGGAGGAATAATCAGATACAGGAGCATTATATCAGGGGAGGAGGAATAATCAGATACAGGAGCATTATATCAGGGGAGGAGGAATAATCAGATACAGGAGCATTATATCAGGGGAGGAATAATCAGATACAGGAGCATTATATCAGGGGAGGAATAATCAGATACAGGAGCATTATATCAGGGGAGGAATAATCAGATACAGGAGCATTATATCAGGGGAGGAGGAATAATCAGATACAGGAGCATTATATCAGGGGGAGGAGGAATAATCAGATACAGGAGCATTATATCAGGGGAGGAGGAATAATCAGATACAGGAGCATTATATCAGGGGAGGAGGAATAATCAGATACAGGAGCATTATATCAGGGGGAGGAGGAATAATCAGATACAGGAGCATTATATCAGGGGGAGGAGGAATAATCAGATACAGGAGCATTATATCAGGGGGAGGAGGAATAATCAGATACAGGAGCATTATATCAGGGGGAGGAGGAATAATCAGATACAGGAGCATTATATCAGGGGAGGAGGAATAATCAGATACAGGAGCATTATATCAGGGGGAGGAGGAATAATCAGATACAGGAGCATTATATCAGGGGAGGAGGAATAATCAGATACAGGAGCATTATATCAGGGGAGGAGGAATAATCAGATACAGGAGCATTATATCAGGGGAGGAGGAATAATCAGATACAGGGGCATTATATCAGGGGGAGGAGGAATAATCAGATACAGGAGCATTATATCAGGGGAGGAGGAATAATCAGATACAGGAGCATTATATCAGGGGGAGGAGGAATAATCAGATACAAGAGCATTATATCAGGGGAGGAGGAATAATCAGATACAGGAGCATTATATCAGGGGAGGAGGAATAATCAGATACAGGAGCATTATATCAGGGGAGGAGGAATAATCAGATCCAGGAGCATTATATCAGGGGGAGGAGGAATAATCAGATACAGGAGCATTATATCAGGGGAGGAGGAATAATCAGATACAGGAGCATTATATCAGGGGGAGGAGGAATAATCAGATACAGGAGCATTATATCAGGGGAGGAGGAATAATCAGATACAGGAGCATTATATCAGGGGAGGAGGAATAATCAGATACAGGGGCATTATATCAGGGGGAGGAGGAATAATCAGATACAGGAGCATTATATCAGGGGAGGAGGAATAATCAGATACAGGAGCATTATATCAGGGGAGGAATAATCAGATACAGGAGCATTATATCAGGGGAGGAGGAATAATCAGATACAGGAGCATTATATCAGGGGAGGAGGAATAATCAGATACAGGAGCATTATATCAGGGGGAGGAGGGATAATCAGATCCAGGAGCATTATATCAGGGGAGGAGGAATAATCAGATCCAGGAGCATTATATCAGGGGAGGAGGAATAATCAGATACAGGAGCATTATATCAGGGGAGGAGGAATAATCAGATACAGGAGCATTATATCAGGGGAGGAGGAATAATCAGATACAGGAGCATTATATCAGGGGAGGAATCATCAGATACAGGAGCATTATATCAGGGGGAGGAGGAATAATCAGATACAGGAGCATTATATCAGGGGAGGAGGAATAATCAGATACAGGAGCATTATATCAGGGGGAGGAGGAATAATCAGATACAGGAGCATTATATCAGGGGAGGAGGAATAATCAGATACAGGAGCATTATATCAGGGGGAGGAGGAATAATCAGATACAGGAGCATTATATCAGGGGAGGAGGAATAATCAGATACAGGAGCATTATATCAGGGGAGGAGGAATAATCAGATACAGGAGCATTATATCAGGGGGAGGAGGAATAATCAGATACAGGAGCATTATATCAGGGGAGGAGGAATAATCAGATACAGGAGCATTATATCAGGGGGAGGAGGAATAATCAGATCCAGGAGCATTATATCAGGGGAGGAATAATCAGATCCAGGAGCATTATATCAGGGGGAGGAGGAATAATCAGATACAGGAGCATTATATCAGGGGAGGAATAATCAGATACAGGAGCATTATATCAGGGGAGGAGGAATAATCAGATACAGGAGCATTATATCAGGGGAGGAATAATCAGATACAGGAGCATTATATCAGGGGGAGGAGGAATAATCAGATACAGGAGCATTATATCAGGGGGAGGAGGAATAATCAGATACAGGAGCATTATATCAGGGGAGGAGGAATAATCAGATACAGGAGCATTATATCAGGGGAGGAGGAATAATCAGATACAGGAGCATTATATCAGGGGAGGAGGAATAATCAGATACAGGAGCATTATATCAAGGGAGGAGGAATAATCAGATACAGGAGCATTATATCAGGGGAGGAGGGATAATCAGATACAGGAGCATTATATCAGGGGAGGAGGAATAATCAGATACAGGAGCATTATATCAGGGGGAGGAGGAATAATCAGATACAGGAGCATTATATCAGGGGGAGGAGGAATAATCAGATACAGGAGCATTATATCAGGGGGAGGAGGAATAATCAGATACAGGAGCATTATATCAGGGGAGGAGGAATAATCAGATACAGGAGCATTATATCAGGGGAGGAGGAATAATCAGATACAGGAGCATTATATCAGGGGAGGAGGAATAATCAGATACAGGGGCATTATATCAGGGGAGGAGGAATAATCAGATACAGGAGCATTATATCAGGGGGAGGAGGAATAATCAGATACAGGAGCATTATATCAGGGGAGGAGGAATAATCAGATACAGGAGCATTATATCAGGGGAGGAGGGATAATCAGATACAGGAGCATTATATCAGGGGAGGAGGAATAATCAGATACAGGAGCATTATATCAGGGGGAGGAGGAATAATCAGATACAGGAGCATTATATCAGGGGAGGAGGGATAATCAGATACAGGAGCATTATATCAGGGGGAGGAGGAATAATCAGATACAGGAGCATTATATCAGGGGGAGGAGGAATAATCAGATACAGGAGCATTATATCAGGGGAGGAGGAATAATCAGATACAGGAGCATTATATCAGGGGAGGAGGAATAATCAGATACAGGGGCATTATATCAGGGGAGGAGGAATAATCAGATACAGGGGCATTATATCAGGGGGTAATTACCGATGGTGCAGATGATGCTGGTGTTCCTGGCGGTCAGCGGCTCGGAGTCGATATCTAGAAGGCACAGATGCTCCAGGAAGGTGTCGGCCATGGCGGCGTTGAGCTGCTGCTTCTGGAAGAAGGCCGGGCCGAGATCCTGAGTCAACTGCGCCATATTCTCCGAGAGACGTCGGCTACCGAATACTGAGGAAACATTATATACAGTATAAATGTCACCATACAGAGGGGCTTGTATATTAGAGCGTCCTATAGGGCCGGCACTACTATGGGTTCTGCTTGCACCCAGGCGGCACCTTCACAGGGGTGGCAAATTGCTGCCTCCAGAAGATTTGTGACCCATAATTGACCTATTCTGTCATGGTGCCGCTCAGGGTGTATGGCGCGGGCCCCTGACTTTATACCTAGTGGCCCCCAGCTGATTCCTGTAGGTGAGGGCCGCCGCTAACAGCCCGGCATGCAGCGATCGCCATGGCCAACTATTAACCCTTAATATCACCGCTGTCAAAGCTAACAGAGTTGTCTAAAGGGAGCTGTAAACCATCCCTGGTGGTCTAGTGGGGTGGGTCGTTCCATGTAGCACGCTCCTGGGGGGACTTCTCTGCTTCCATTAGGTCCGTGGCTCTGTCATTGATAGATCCTGGCTGCACCAGGCTCAACCAAATGATGGCAGATCACTGGAGTTCTATGGAATCTAATAATTCTCCTAATAAAGTGTAAAAAAAAAAAATAGACATTAACCCCTGAAGGACCATTTTTGATCATTAAAGGGGTATTCCAGGAAAAAAATTTTTTATATCAACTGGCTCCAGAAAGTTAAACAGATTTGTAAATTACTTCTATTAAAAATCTGAATCCTTTCAGTACTTATGAGCTTCTGAAGTTGAGCTGTTCTTTTCTTTCCAAGTCCTCTCTGATTACACGTGTCTCAGGAACCGCCCAGTTTAGAAGCAAATCCCCATAGCAAACCTCTTCTAAATTGGGCGGTTCCCGAGACACGTGTCATGAGAGATTACTTAGACAGAAAAGAACAACTGAACTTCAGAAGCTCATACAGTGGGGATCAAAAGTTTGGGCCCCCAGGAAAAAAAATTTGTATTAATGTGCATAAAGAAGCCAAGGAAAGATGGAAAAATCTCCAAAAGGCATCAAATTACAGATTAGACATTCTTATAATATGTCACCAAAAGTTACATTTTATTTCCATCATTTACACTTTCAAAGTAACAGAAAACAAAAAAATGGCGTCTGCAAAAGTTTGTGCACCCTGCAGAGTTAGTATCTTGTACTGCCCCCTTTACAAAGCTGAGACCTGCCAGTGTCATGGATTGTTCTCAATCATCATCTGGGAAGACCAAGTGATGTCACTCTCATAAATGCCCAGACTCATCTGACCTTGCCCCAACAATCAGCACCACGGGTTCTTCTAAGCAGTTGTCTAGAAATCTGAAACTGAAAATAGTTGACGCTCACAAAGCTGGAGAAGGCTATAAGAAGATAGCAAAACATTTTCAGATGTCAATATCCTCTGTTCGGAATGTAATTAAGAAAAGCAGTCATCAAGAACAGTGGAAGTTAAAGCAAGATCTGGAAGACCAAGAAAAATATCACACAGAACAGCTCGCAGGATTGTGAGAAAAACAATTCAAAACCCACGTCTGACTGCACAATCCCTCCAGAAAGATCTGGCAGACACTGGAGTTGTGGTACATTATTCCACTATAAAGAGATACTTGTACAAATATGGTCTTCATGGAAGAGTCATCAGAAGAAAACCTCTTCTACGTCCTTACCACAAAAATCAGCGTTTGAACTTTGCAAATGAACATATAGACAAGCCTGATGCATTTTGGAAACAGGTTCTGTGGACCGATGAGGTTAAAATTGAACTTTTTGGCCGGAATGAGCAAAGGTACGTTTGGAGAAGAAGGGGAACAGAATTTAATGAAAAGAACCTCTGTCCAACTGTTAAAGGGGTACTCTGATGCTTACACATCTTATCCCCTATCCAAAGGATAGGGGATAAGATGCCTGATCGCGGGGGGGACTGATTACAAACGGGGTGCCGGGTGCATGTTCGCGGGCATCCCAAGCTGCGGGACTCCCGCGATCAGGCATCTTATCCCCTATCCTTTGGATAGGGGATAAGATGTGTAAGCACCGGAGTACCCCTTTAAGCGTGGGGGTGGATCAATCATGCTTTGGGGTTGTATTGCAGCCAGTGGCACAGGGAACATCTCAAGAATAGAAGGAAAAATGGATTCAATAAAATTTCAGCAAATTTTGGATGCTAACTTGATGGCATCTGTGAAAAAGCTGAAGTTAAAGAGAGGATGTCTTCTACAAATGGTTAATGATCCTAAACACACCTCGAAATCCACGGGGGATTACATCAAGAGGCGTAAACTGAAGGTTTTACCATGGCCTTCACAATCTCCTGACCTCAACATAATTGAAAATCTATGGATAGACCTTAAAAGAGCAGTGCGTGACAGACAGCCCAGAAATCTCAAAGAACTGGAAGACTTTTGTAAGGAAGAATGGGCAAAGATACCTCAAACAAGAACTGAAAGACTCTTGGCTGCTACAAAAAGCGTTTACAAGCTGTGATACTTGCCTAAGGGGGCAGTACAAGATATTAACCCCTTAAGGACCAGGGGGTTTTCCCGTTTTTTGCACTTTCGTTTTCTCCTCCTTACCTTTAAAAAATCATAACCCTTTCAATTTTGCACCTAAAAATCCATATTATGGCTTATTTTTTGCACCACCAATTCTACTTTGTAATGACATCAGTTATTTTACCCAAAAATCTACGGCGAAACGGAAAATAAAAATAAATTGTGAGACAAAATTAAAAAAAATAAAAAACCACACCATTTTGTAACTTTTGGGGTCTTCTGTTTCTACGCAGTAAATTTTTCGGTAAAAGTGACACATACTCTTTATTCTGTAGGTCCATACGGTTAAAATGATCCCCTACTTATATAGGTTGGATTTTGTCGTACTTTTGAAAAAAAAATCATAACTACATGCAGGAAAACTTGTACGTTTAAAATTGCCATCTTCTGACCCCTGTAACTTTTTGATTTTACCGCGTATGGGTCAGTTTGAGAACAATTTTTTTGCACCGTGATCTGAAGTTTTTAGCGGTACCATTTTTGTATTGATCGGACTTATTGATCACTTTTTATTCATTTTTACATGATATAAAAAAAGTGACCAAAAATGCAGTATTTTGGACTTTGGAATTTTATTGCGCGTACGCCATTGACCGTGCGGTTTAATTAATGATATATTTTTAGAATTCGGACATTTCCGCACGCGGCGATACTACATATGTTTATTTTTATTTACACAGTTTTTTTTATAATGGGAAAAGGGGGGCGATTCAAACTTTTAATAGGGGAGGGGTTAATTGATCTTTATTCACATTTTTTGCAGTGTTATAGCTCCCATAGGGACCTATAACACCGCACACACTGATCATTGTTATCCCATAGGGACCTATAACACTGCACACACTGATCATTATTATACCATAGGGACCTATAACACTGCACACACTGATCATTATTATCCCATAGGGACCTATAACACCGCACACACTGATCATTGTTATCCCATAGGGACCTATAACACCGCACACACTGATCATTGTTATCCCATAGGGACCTATAACACTGCACACACTGATCATTATTATACCATAGGGACCTATAACACTGCACACACTGATCATTGTTATCTCATAGGGACCTATAACACTGCACACACTGATCATACTCCGCCGCACCCCCCCCCCTCCAAATAAAAAAAGAAAATATATGTCTTTTACAGCACTGTTTTCACAACGGAGTCTCCAGCTGTTGAAAAACAACAACTCCCAGTATTGCCGGATAGCCACTGACTGTCAAGGCATGCTGGGAGTTTTGCAACAGCTGGAGACACCTTTTTGGGAAACACTACCGTAGGTTATTTAGGTGGTGGATGCAAATGCCCAAAATAGGCCTCAGATGCACATGGCGCTCTCTCGCTTTGGAGCCCTGTCGTATTTCAAGTGAATAGTTTAGGGCCACATTTGGGGTATTTCCGTACTCTGGAGAAATTGTGTTACAAATTTTAGGGGTCTTTTTCTCCATTTATCTCTTAAGAAAAGGTAAAGTTGGGGTCTACACCAGCATGTTAGTGTAAAAATTACAATTTTTTTACACTAACATGCTGGTGTTGGCCCACACTTTATTTTCAAAAGCGGTAAAAAATCCGTACGGAAATACCCCATATGTGGGCGTAAAGTGCTCTGCGGGCGTACAACAAGGCTCAGGAGTGAGAGCGCACTATGTACATTTGAGGCCTAAATTCGTGATTTGCACATGGGGGGCTGATTTTACAGCAGTTGTGACATAAATGCTAAATACCCACATGTGACCCCATTTTGAAAACTACCCCCCCCCCCCTCACTAAATGTAACAAGGGGTATTGTGAGCTCTAACACCCCACAGTTGTTTGACGAATTTTCGTTAAAGTTGGATGTGAAAATAAAAAAAAATTCACAAGAGAGAATAGACAAAAAGCCCCCCAAAATTTTGTAACCCAATTTCTTCTAAGAACATACCCCATATGTGGATGTAAAGTGCTCTGCTGGCGCACTACAATGCTCAGAATAGAAGGAGCGCCATTGGGATAGAATGTGTCTGAAATTGAAGGCCACTTGTGTATAAAAAGCCCCCATAGTCACAGTCCTCAATGTTCTACCCACCAGGGGTGATGGAAATCAATGCAAGTACGGGGAATATAAAAGGGGAAATATTTATTTCCTAAAATCACAATTACATATGAAATATTAAAATGTTTTTCACAGGACCCTTGTGTTATTGAGTAATATAAACCCAAAACACAATCCTACATAAATCATAGAATAATACAAAACATATTCAATAATACTGGGGGTCCACCTGCAAGAAAGTATATACAGTGTATCCACCTGCAAGAAAGTATATACAGTGTATCCACCTGCAAGAAAGTATATATACAGTGTATCCACCTGCAAGAAAGTATATACACAGTGTATCCACCTGCAAGAAAGTATATACACAGTGTATCCACCTGCAAGAAAGTATATACACAGTGTATCCACCTGCAAGAAAGTATATACACAGTGTATCCACCTGCAAGAAAGTATATACACAGTGTATCCACCTGCAAGAAAGTATATACAGTGTATCCACCTGCAAGAAAGTATATACAGTGTATCCACCTGCAAGAAAGTATATACAGTGTATCCACCTGCAAGAAAGTATATACAGTGTATCCACCTGCAAGAAAGTATATACAGTGTATCCACCTGCAAGAAAGTATATACAGGGGGTCCACATGCAAGAAAGTATATACAGGGGGTCCACATGCAAGAAAGTATATACAGTGTATCCACCTGCAAGAAAGTATATACAGTGTGTCCACCTGCAAGAAAGTATATACAGTGTATCCACCTGCAAGAAAGTATATACAGTGTATCCACCTGCAAGAAAGTATATACAGTGTATCCACCTGCAAGAAAGTATATACAGGGGGTCCACCTGCAAGAAAGTATATACAGTGTGTCCACCTGCAAGAAAGTATATACAGTGTATCCACCTGCAAGAAAGTATATACAGTGTATCCACCTGCAAGAAAGTATATACAGTGTATCCACCTGCAAGAAAGTATATACAGTGTGTCCACCTGCAAGAAAGTATATACAGTGTATCCACCTGCAAGAAAGTATATATACAGTGTGTCCACCTGCAAGAAAGTATATACAGTGTATCCACCTGCAAGAAAGTATATACAGTGTATCCACCTGCAAGAAAGTATATACAGTGTATCCACCTGCAAGAAAGTATATACAGGGGGTCCACCTGCAAGAAAGTATATACAGTGTGTCCACCGATCATGTAAACGTCCACTCAAATGGAAAGGGATCCACCTATAGAATATATGGACTGGAGTCTCTAGGGGTGTAACACAAGACCGTTCGATCACTCAATGCCAGGATGCACAGTTCTATATAGATGGATGTGAACAGAAGCAATTCCCACAATTCCACTCGCTAATTCATCACAAGTCTATTGCAGAAAACGCTAGCGACCTAGTCTGGCACTAAGTGCCACTCACCGCTCCACGTCGGGGCTGCGGGTCTTGCACCGGAGCTCTAACCAGCGATAGTGGATGTCATCAGGCGGCCGCGCGCCTGCCGGCGTCTCGGATGTTCCTCGCGGCTGTGAGCTTCCGGTGTCTGCGGTCAGTGAGTGATCGAACGGTCTTGTGTTACACCCCTAGAGACTCCAGTCCATATCTTCTATAGGTGGATCCCTTTCCATTTGAGTGGACGTTTACATGATCGGTGGATACACTGTATATACTTTCTTGCAGGTGGACACACTGTATATACTTTCTTGCAGGTGGACACACTGTATATACTTTCTTGCAGGTGGATACACTGTATATACTTTCTTGCAGGTGGATACACTGTATATACTTTCTTGCAGGCGGACACACTGTATATACTTTCTTGCAGGTGGACCCCCTGTATATACTTTCTTGCAGGTGGACCCCCTGTATATACTTTCTTGCAGGTGGACACACTGTATATACTTTCTTGCAGGTGGACCCCCTGTATATACTTTCTTGCAGGTGGACACACTGTATGTACTTTCTTGCAGGTGGACACACTGTATATACTTTCTTGCAGGTGGATACACTGTATATATACTTTCTTGCAGGTGGGCACACTGTATATACTTTCTTGCAGGTGGATACACTGTATATATACTTTCTTGCAGGTGGACACACTGTATATACTTTCTTGCAGGTGGATACACTGTATATACTTTCTTGCAGGTGGACACACTGTATGTACTTTCTTGCAGGTGGACCCCCTGTATATATTTTCTTGCAGGTGGATACACTGTATATACTTTCTTGCAGGTGGATACACTGTATGTACTTTCTTGCAGGTGGATACACTGTATATACTTTCTTGCAGGCGGATACACTGTATATACTTTCTTGCAGGCGGATACACTGTATATACTTTCTTGCAGGCGGATACACTGTATATACTTTCTTGCAGGCGGACACACTGTATATACTTTCTTGCAGGTGGACACACTGTATATACTTTCTTGCAGGTGGACCCCCTGTATATACTTTCTTGCAGGTGGACACACTGTATGTACTTTCTTGCAGGTGGACACACTGTATATACTTTCTTGCAGGTGGATACACTGTATATATACTTTCTTGCAGGTGGGCACACTGTATATACTTTCTTGCAGGTGGATACACTGTATATATACTTTCTTGCAGGTGGACACACTGTATATACTTTCTTGCAGGTGGATACACTGTATATACTTTCTTGCAGGTGGACACACTGTATGTACTTTCTTGCAGGTGGACCCCCTGTATATATTTTCTTGCAGGTGGATACACTGTATATACTTTCTTGCAGGTGGATACACTGTATGTACTTTCTTGCAGGTGGATACACTGTATATACTTTCTTGCAGGTGGATACACTGTATATACTTTCTTGCAGGTGGATACACTGTATATACTTTCTTGCAGGTGGATACACTGTATATACTTTCTTGCAGGTGGACCCCCAGTATTATTGAATATGTTTTGTATTATTCTATGATTTATGTAGGATTGTGTTTTGGGTTTATATTACTCAATAACACAAGGGTCCTGTGAAAAACATTTTAATATTTCATATGTAATTGTGATTTTAGGAAATAAATATTTCCCCTTTTATATTCCCCGTACTTGCATTGATTTCCATCACCCCTGGTGGGTAGAACATTGAGGACTGAATATTTTATCGAAGTTATTTCTCCTTTTTTTCCCCTTCTGGGTGAGGGTCACAGTTAACCTCGTGTTGTGTGTTTTGTGACCTCCATTTTCTTTATATATAAAGCCTCCATAGTGCCAGAAGAATGCCCCCCCCCTCCCCACGTGACCCCATTTTGGAAACTGCTCACTGTACCCCTTATTAAATTCTGTGAGGGGTGTATTTACGCCCCACAGGTGTCTTAACAGATTTTTGGAACAGTGATCCGCAAAAATGAGAAGTTAAATTTTTCATTTGCACAGCCCACTGTTCCACTACACCACTTATTACATTCTGTGAGAGGTGTAGTTTCCAAAATGGGGTCACATGTGGGGGGGGGGGGGTCCACTGTTCTGGCACCACGGGGGCTTTGTAAACTTGGCCCCTGACTCTATTCCAATGAAATTCTCTCTCCAAAAGTTCAATGGCGCTCCTTCTCTTCTGAGCATTGGTGTGCGCCCGAAGAGCACTTTACATCCACATATAGGGTATTTATATACTCAGAAGAAATTGGGTTACAAATGTTGGGAGTCTTTATTGATTAACCCTTGTGAAAATGAAAAATTTGGGGTAACACCAGCATTTTAGTGGGGAAAAAAATCAAATTTTTCTTCATTTTCACGTTCAACTTTAGCGGAAACTTGTCAAACACCTGTGGGGTGTTATGGCTCACTGTACCCCCCCTTGTTACGTTCCTTGAGGGGTGTAGTTTTCAAAATAGTATGCCATGTGGGTTTTTGTTTTACTTTTCTGGCACCACAGGGGCTTCCTAAATGCGACATGCCCCCAAAAACCATTTCAGCAAAATTTGCTTTCCAAAAGCCAAATGTGGCTCCTCCTCTTCTGAGCATTGTAGTGCGCCCGTAGAGCACTTGACGTCCACACATGGGGTATTTCCAAACTCAGAAGAGATGTGATTACAAATTCTGGGGGGCATTTACTTCTATTACCACTTGTAAAAGTTTAAAATTTGGGGGAAAACTAGCATTTTTGTGAATTTTTGTTTTTATAATTTACACATCCAACTTCTATAAAAAGTCTTCAAACACCTGTGAGGTGTTAAGGCTCACTGTACCCCTTGGTATGTTCCTTGAGGGGTTTAGTTTCCAAAATAGTATGCCATGTGGGGCGTTTTTGCAGTTCTGGCACCATAGGGGCTTCTTAAATGTGACATGCCCCCAAAAACCATTTCAGAAAAACTCACTCTCCAAAATCCCATTATCGCTCTTTCCCTTCTGAACCCTCTACTGCGCCCGCCGAACACTTTACATCCACATATGAGCCATTTCCTTACTCGAGAGAAAATTGGGTTACAAATTTTAGTAAGATCATAAAAACTCAAAAACTGGGTTTACAAGAACATGCCAGTGTAAAAAAATGAAGATTTTGAATTTTCTCCTTCAATTTGCTGCTATTCCTGTGAAACACCCAAAGGGTTAACAAACTTTAAATGTTATTTTGAATACTTTGAGGGATGCAGTTTTTATAATGGGGTCATTTATGGGGTATTTCTAATATGAAGGCCCTTCAAATCCACTTCAAGTCTGAACTAGTCCCTGAAAAAATATGGATTTTGAACATTTTGGGAAAAATTTTAAAATTGCTGCTGAACTTTGAAGCCTCTGATGTCTTCAAAGAGTAAAAACATCTCAAATTTATGATGCAAATAAATAGTAGACATATTGTATATAGTATGATATAAAGATATCTCCTGTATGATGGGGACATAATATATTGTATATAATAATATAAAGATATCTCCTGTATGATGGTGACATAATATATTGTATATAATAATATAAAGATATCTCCTGTATGATGGTGACATAATATATTGTATATAATAATATAAAGATATCTCCTGTATGATGATGACATAATATATTGTATATAATAATATAAAGATATCTCCTGTATGATGGTGACATAATATATTGTATATAATAATATAAAGATATCTCCTGTATGATGGGGACATAATATATTGTATATAATAATATAAAGATATCTCCTGTATGATGGTGACATAATATATTGTATATAATATAATAATATAAAGATATCTCCTGTATGATGGGGACATAATATATTGTATATAATAATATAAAGATATCTCCTGTATGATGGTGACATAATATATTGTATATAATATAATAATATAAAGATATCTCCTGTATGATGGAGACATAATATATTGTATATAATAATATAAAGATATCTCCTGTATGATGGGGACATAATATATTGTATATAATATAATAATATATAGATATCTCCTGTATGATGGGGGCATAATATATTGTATATAATAATATAAAGATATCTCCTGTATGATGGGGACATAATATATTGTATATAATAATAATATAAAGATATCTCCTGTATGATGGTGACATAATATATTGTATATAATATAATAATATAAAGATATCTCCTGTATGATGGGGACATAATATATTGTATATAATAATATAAAGATATCTCCTGTATGATGGTGACATAATATATTGTATATAATAATATAAAGATATCTCCTGTATGATGGTGACATAATATATTGTATATAATATAATAATATAAAGATATCTCCTGTATGATGGTGACATAATATATTGTATATAATATTATAAAGATATCTCCTGTATGATGGTGACATAATATATTGTATATAATAATATAAAGATATCTCCTGTATGATGGGGACATAATATATTGTATATAATAATATAAAGATATCTCCTGTATGATGGTGACATAATATATTGTATATAATATAATAATATAAAGATATCTCCTGTATGATGGGGACATAATATATTGTATATAATAATATAAAGATATCTCCTGTATGATGGTGACATAATATATTGTATATAATATAAAGATATCTCCTGTATGATGGTGACATAATATATTGTATATAATAATATAAAGATATCTCCTGTATGATGGTGACATAATATATTGTATATAATAATATAAAGATATCTCCTGTATGATGGGGACATAATATATTGTATATAATAATATAAAGATATTTCCTGTATGATGGTGACATAATATATTGTATATAATAATATAAAGATATCTCCTATATGATGGGGACATAATATATTGTATATAATATAATAATATAAAGATATCTCCTGTATGATGGTGACATAATATATTGTATATAATATAATAATATAAAGATATCTCCTGTATGATGGTGACATAATATATTGTATATAATAATATAAAGATATCTCCTGTATGATGAGGACATAATATATTGTATATAATAATATAAAGATATCTCCTGTATGATGGTGACATAATATATTGTATATAATAATATAAAGATATCTCCTGTATGATGGGGACATAATATATTGTATATAATAATATAAAGATATCTCCTGTATGATGGTGACATAATATATTGTATATAATAATATAAAGATATCTCCTGTATGATGGGGACATAATATATTGTATATAATAATATAAAGATATCTCCTGTATGATGGTGACATAATATATTGTATATAATAATATAAAGATATCTCCTGTATGATGGTGACATAATATATTGTATATAATAATATAAAGATATCTCCTGCATGATGGTGACATAATATATTGTATATAATATAATAATATAAAGATATCTCCTGTATGATGGTGACATAATATATTGTATATAATAATATAAAGATATCTCCTGTATGATGGTGACATAATATATTGTATATAATATAAAGATATCTCCTGTATGATGGTGACATAATATATTGTATATAATATAAAGATATCTCCTGTATGATGGTGACATAATATATTGTATATAATATAATAATATAAAGATATCTCCTGTATGATGGGGACATAATATATTGTATATAATAATATAAAGATATCTCCTGTATGATGGGGACATAATATATTGTATATAATAATATAAAGATATCTCCTGTATGATGGTGACATAATATATTGTATATAATATAATAATATAAAGATATCTCCTGTATGATGGGGACATAATATATTGTATATAATAATATAAAGATATCTCCTGTATGATGGGGACATAATATATTGTATATAATAATATAAAGATGTCTCCTGTATGATGGTGACATAATATATTGTATATAATAATATAAAGATATCTCCTGTATGATGGTGACATAATATATTGTATATAATAATATAAAGATATCTCCTGTATGATGGTGACATAATATATTGTATATAATAATATAAAGATATCTCCTGTATGATGGTGACATAATATATTGTATATAATAATATAAAGATATCTCCTGTATGATGGGGACATAATATATTGTATATAATATAAAGATATCTCCTGTATGATGGGGACATAATATATTGTATATAATAATATAAAGATATCTCCTGTATGATGGTGACATAATATATTGTATATAATAATATAAAGATATCTCCTGTATGATGGGGACATAATATATTGTATATAATAATATAAAGATATTTCCTGTATGATGGTGACATAATATATTGTATATAATAATATAAAGATATCTCCTGTATGATGGTGACATAATATATTGTATATAATATAATAATATAAAGATATCTCCTGTATGATGGTGACATAATATATTGTATATAATATAAAGATATCTCCTGTATGATGGGGACATAATATATTGTATATAATATAATAATATAAAGATATCTCCTGTATGATGGGGACATAATATATTGTATATAATAATATAAAGATATCTCCTGTATGATGGTGACATAATATATTGTATATAATATAATAATATAAAGATATCTCCTGTATGATGGTGACATAATATATTGTATATAATAATATAAAGATATCTCCTGTATGATGGGGACATAATATATTGTATATAATAATATAAAGATATCTCCTGTATGATGGTGACATAATATATTGTATATAATAATATAAAGATATCTCCTGTATGATGGGGACATAATATATTGTATATAATAATATAAAGATATCTCCTGTATGATGGTGACATAATATATTGTATATAATAATATAAAGATATCTCCTGTATGATGGGGACATAATATATTGTATATAATATAATAATATAAAGATATCTCCTGTATGATGGGGACATAATATATTGTATATAATAATATAAAGATATCTCCTGTATGATGGTGACATAATATATTGTATATAATATAATAATATAAAGATATCTCCTGTATGATGGGGACATAATATATTGTATATAATAATATAAAGATATCTCCTGTATGATGGGGACATAATATATTGTATATAATAATATAAAGATATCTCCTGTATGATGGTGACATAATATATTGTATATAATATAATATAAAGATATCTCCTGTATGATGGGGACATAATATATTGTATATAATAATATAAAGATATCTCCTGTATGATGGTGACATAATATATTGTATATAATATAATAATATAAAGATATCTCCTGGATGATGGTGACATAATATATTGTATATAATATAATAATATAAAGATATCTCCTGGATGATGGGGACATAATATATTGTATATAATAATATAAAGATATCTCCTGTATGATGGGGACATAATATATTGTATATAATAATATAAAGATATCTCCTGTATGATGGGGACATAATATATTGTATATAATAATATAAAGATATCTCCTGTATGATGGTGACATAATATATAGTATATAATATAATAATATAAAGATATCTCCTGTATGATGGTGATATAATATATTGTATATAATAATATAAAGATATCTCCTGTATGATGGTGACATAATATATTGTATATAATAATATAAAGATATCTCCTATATGATGGGGACATAATATATTGTATATAATAATATAAAGATATCTTCTGTATGATGGTGACATAATATATTGTATATAATAATATAAAGATATCTCCTGTATGATGGTGACATAATATATTGTATATAATAATATAAAGATATCTTCTGTATGATGGTGACATAATATATTGTATATAATAATATAAAGATATCTCCTGTATGATGGTGACATAATATATTGTATATAATAATATAAAGATATCTCCTGTATGATGGGGACATAATATATTGTATATAATAATATAAAGATATCTCCTGTATGATGGTGACATAATATATTGTATATAATAATATAAAGATATCTCCTGTATGATGGGGACATAATATATTGTATATAATAATATAAAGATATCTCCTGTATGATGGTGACATAATATATTGTATATAATATAACATAAAGATATCTCCTGTATGATGGTGATATAATATATTGTATATAATAATATAAAGATATCTCCTGTATGATGGGGACATAATATATTGTATATAATATAACATAAAGATATCTCCTGTATGATGGTGACATAATATATTGTATATAATAATATAAAGATATCTCCTGTATGATGGTGACATAATATATTGTATATAATAATATAAAGATATCTCCTGTATGATGGGGACATAATATATTGTATATAATATAACATAAAGATATCTCCTGTATGATGGTGACATAATATATTGTATATAATAATATAAAGATATCTCCTGTATGATGGTGACATAATATATTGTATATAATAATATAAAGATATCTCCTGTATGATGGGGACATAATATATTGTATATAATAATATAAAGATATCTCCTGTATGATGGGGACATAATATATTGTATATAATAATATAAAGATATCTCCTGTATGATGGGGACATAATATATTGTATATAATAATATAAAGATATCTCCTGTATGATGGGGACATAATATATTGTATATAATAATATAAAGATATCTCCTGTATGATGGTGACATAATATATTGTTTATAATAATATAAAGATATCTCCTGTATGATGGGGACATAATATATTGTATATAATAATATAAAGATATCTCCCGTATGATGGGGACATAATATATTGTATATAATAATATATAGATATCTCCCGTATGATGGTGACATAATATATTGTATATAATAATATAAAGATATCTCCTGTATGATGGGGACATAATATATTGTATATAATAATATAAAGATATCTCCTGTATGATGGGGACATAATATATTGTATATAATAATATAAAGATATCTCCTGTATGATGGGGACATAATATATTGTATATAATAATATAATAATATAAAGATATCTCCTGTATGATGGTGACATAATATATTGTATATAATAATATAAAGATATCTCCTGTATGATGGTGACATAATATATTGTATATAATAATATAAAGATATCTCCTGTATGATGGGGACATAATATATTGTATATAATATAATAATATAAAGATATCTCCTGTATGATGGTGACATAATATATTGTATATAATATAATAATATAAAGATATCTCCTGTATGATGGGGACATAATATATTGTATATAATATAATAATATAAAGATATCTCCTGTATGATGGTGACATAATATATTGTATATAATATAAAGATATATAGATATCTCCTGTATGATGGGGACATAATATATTGTATATAATAATATAAAGATATCTCCTGTATGATGGTGACATAATATATTGTATATAATATAATAATATAAAGATATCTCCTGTATGATGGGGACATAATATATTGTATATAATATAATAATATAAAGATATCTCCTGTATGATGGTGACATAATATATTGTATATAATATAAAGATATATAGATATCTCCTGTATGATGGGGACATAATATATTGTATATAATATAATAATATAAAGATATCTCCTGTATGATGGTGACATAATATATTGTATATAATAATATAAAGATATCTCCTGTATGATGGTGACATAATATATTGTATATAATAATATAAAGATATCTCCTGTATGATGGGGACATAATATATTGTATATAATATAATAATATAAAGATATCTCCTGTATGATGGTGACATAATATATTGTATATAATAATATAAAGATATCTCCTGTATGATGGTGACATAATATATTGTATATAATAATATAAAGATATCTCCTGTATGATGGTGACATAATATATTGTATATAATATAATAATATAAAGATATCTCCTGTATGATGGGGACATAATATATTGTATATAATAATATAAAGATATCTCCTGTATGATGGTGACATAATATATTGTATATAATAATATAAAGATATCTCCTGTATGATGGTGACATAATATATTGTATATAATAATATAAAGATATCTTCTGTATGATGGTGACATAATATATTGTATATAATAATATAAAGATATCTCCTGTATGATGGTGACATAATATATTGTATATAATAATATAAAGATATCTTCTGTATGATGGTGACATAATATATTGTATATAATAATATAAAGATATCTCCTGTATGATGGTGACATAATATATTGTATATAATAATATAAAGATATCTCCTGTATGATGGGGACATAATATATTGTATATAATAATATAAAGATATCTCCTGTATGATGGGGACATAATATATTGTATATAATAATATAAAGATATCTCCTGTATGATGGTGACATAATATATTGTATATAATATAACATAAAGATATCTCCTGTATGATGGTGATATAATATATTGTATATAATAATATAAAGATATCTCCTGTATGATGGGGACATAATATATTGTATATAATAATATAAAGATATCTCCTGTATGATGGTGACATAATATATTGTATATAATAATATAAAGATATCTCCTGTATGATGGGGACATAATATATTGTATATAATAATATAAAGATATCTCCTGTATGATGGTGACATAATATATTGTATATAATATAATAATATAAAGATATCTCCTGTATGATGGTGACATAATATATTGTATATAATATAATAATATAAAGATATCTCCTGTATGATGGGGACATAATATATTGTATATAATAATATAAAGATATCTCCTGTATGATGGGGACATAATATATTGTATATAATAATATAAAGATATCTCCTGTATGATGGGGACATAATATATTGTATATAATAATATAAAGATATCTCCTGTATGATGGTGACATAATATATTGTTTATAATAATATAAAGATATCTCCTGTATGATGGGGACATAATATATTGTATATAATAATATAAAGATATCTCCTGTATGATGGTGACATAATATATTGTATATAATAATATATAGATATCTCCCGTATGATGGTGACATAATATATTGTATATAATAATATAAAGATATCTCCTGTATGATGGGGACATAATATATTGTATATAATAATATAAAGATATCTCCTGTATGATGGGGACATAATATATTGTATATAATATAATAATATAAAGATATCTCCTGTATGATGGTGACATAATATATTGTATATAATAATATAAAGATATCTCCTGTATGATGGGGACATAATATATTGTATATAATATAATAATATAAAGATATCTCCTGTATGATGGTGACATAATATATTGTATATAATATAATAATATATAGATATCTCCTGTATGATGGGGACATAATATATTGTATATAATAATATAAAGATATCTCCTGTATGATGGTGACATAATATATTGTATATAACATAATAATATATAGATATCTCCTGTATGATGGGGACATAATATATTGTATATAATAATATAAAGATATATTCTGTATGATGGTGACATAATATATTGTATATAATAATATAAAGATATCTCCTGTATGATGGTGACATAATATATTGTATATAATAATATAAAGATATCTCCTGTATGATGGGGACATAATATATTGTATATAATAATATAAAGATATCTCCTGTATGATGGGGACATAATATATTGTATATAATAATATAAAGATATCTCCTGTATGATGGTGACATCTTTATGTTATATTATATACAATATATTATGTCACCATCATACAGGAGATATCTTTATATTATTATATACAATATATTATATCACCATCATACAGGAGATATCTTTATGTTATATTATATACAATATATTATATCTCCTGTATGATGGTGATATAATATATTGTATATAATAATATAAAGATATCTCCTGTATGATGGGGACATAATATATTGTATATAATATAACATAAAGATATCTCCTGTATGATGGTGACATAATATATTGTATATAATAATATAAAGATATCTCCTGTATGATGGTGACATAATATATTGTATATAATAATATAAAGATATCTCCTGTATGATGGGGACATAATATATTGTATATAATATAATAATATAAAGATATCTCCTGTATGATGGTGACATAATATATTGTATATAATAATATAAAGATATCTCCTGTATGATGGGGACATAATATATTGTATATAATAATATAAAGATATCTCCTGTATGATGGTGACATAATATATTGTATATAATAATATAAAGATATCTCCTGTATGATGGGGACATAATATATTGTATATAATAATATAAAGATATCTCCTGTATGATGGGGACATAATATATTGTATATAATAATATAAAGATATCTCCTGTATGATGGGGACATAATATATTGTATATAATAATATAAAGATATCTCCTGTATGATGGTGACATAATATATTGTTTATAATAATATAAAGATATCTCCTGTATGATGGGGACATAATATATTGTATATAATAATATATAGATATCTCCCGTATGATGGTGACATAATATATTGTATATAATAATATAAAGATATCTCCTGTATGATGGGGACATAATATATTGTATATAATAATATAAAGATATCTCCTGTATGATGGGGACATAATATATTGTATATAAAATAATATAAAGATATCTCCTGTATGATGGTGACATAATATATTGTATATAATAATATAAAGATATCTCCTGTATGATGGGGACATAATATATTGTATATAATATAATAATATAAAGATATCTCCTGTATGATGGTGACATAATATATTGTATATAATATAAAGATATATAGATATCTCCTGTATGATGGGGACATAATATATTGTATATAATAATATAAAGATATCTCCTGTATGATGGGGACATAATATATTGTATATAATAATATAAAGATATCTCCTGTATGATGGGGACATAATATATTGTATATAATAATATAAAGATATCTTCTGTATGATGGTGACATAATATATTGTATATAATAATATAAAGATATCTCCTGTATGATGGTGACATAATATATTGTATATAATATAATAATATAAAGATATCTCCTGTATGATGGGGACATAATATATTGTATATAATAATATAAAGATATCTCCTGTATGATGGTGACATAATATATTGTATATAATATAATAATATAAAGATATCTCCTGTATGATGGTGACATAATATATTGTATATAATAATATAAAGATATCTCCTGTATGATGGTGACATAATATATTGTATATAATAATATAAAGATATCTCCTGTATGATGGTGACATAATATATTGTATATAATAATATAAAGATATCTCCTGTATGATGGGGACATAATATATTGTATATAATAATATAAAGATGTCTCCTGTATGATGGTGACATAATATATTGTATATAATAATATAAAGATATCTCCTGTATGATGTGAAATAATATATTGTATATAATAATATAAAGATATCTCCTGTATGATGGTGACATAATATATTGTATATAATAATATAAAGATATCTCCTGTATGATGTGAAATAATATATTGTATATAATAATATAAAGATATCTCCTGTATGATGGTGACATAATATATTGTATATAATAATATAAAGATATCTCCTGTATGATGGGGACATAATATATTGTATATAATAATATAAAGATATCTCCTGTATGATGGTGACATAATATATTGTATATAATAATATAAAGATATCTCCTGTATGATGGGGACATAATATATTGTATATAATATAATAATATAAAGATATCTCCTGTATGATGGTGACATAATATATTGTATATAATAATATAAAGATATCTCCTGTATGATGGTGACATAATATATTGTATATAATAATATAAAGATATCTCCTGTATGATGGGGACATAATATATTGTATATAATAATATAAAGATATCTCCTGTATGATGGGGACATAATATATTGTATATAATAATATAAAGATATCTCCTGTATGATGGTGACATAATATATTGTATATAATAATATATAGATATCTCCTGTATGATGGTGACATAATCTATTGTATATAATAATATAAAGATATCTCCTGTATGATGGGGACATAATATATTGTATATAATAATATAAAGATATCTCCTGTATGATGGTGACATAATCTATTGTATATAATAATATAAAGATATCTCCTGTATGATGGGGACATAATATATTGTATATAATAATATAAAGATATCTCCTGTATGATGGTGACATAATATATTGTATATAATAATATAAAGATATCTCCTGTATGATGGTGACATAATATATTGTATATAATATATAAGATATCTCCTGTATGATGGTGACATAATATATTGTATATAATAATATAAAGATATCTCCTGTATGATGGTGACATAATATATTGTATATAATAATATAAAGATATCTCCTGTATGATGGTGACATAATATATTGTATATAATAATATAAAGATATCTCCTGTATGATGGTGACATAATATATTGTATATAATAATATAAAGATATCTCCTGTATGATGGTGACATAATATATTGTATATAATATAATAATATAAAGATATCTCCTGTATGATGGTGACATAATATATTGTATATAATATAATAATATAAAGATATCTCCTGTATGATGGTGACATAATATATTGTATATAATAATAATATAAAGATATCTCCTGTATGATGGTGACATAATATATTGTATATAATAATATAAAGATATCTCCTGTATGATGGTGACATAATATATTGTATATAATAATATAAAGATATCTCCTGTATGATGGGGACATAATATATTGTATATAATAATAATATAAAGATATCTCCTGTATGATGGTGACATAATATATTGTATATAATAATATAAAGATATCTCCTGTATGATGGTGACATAATATATTGTATATAATATAATAATATAAAGATATCTCCTGTATGATGGGGACATAATATATTGTATATAATAATATAAAGATATCTCCTGTATGATGGTGACATAATATATTGTATATAATATAATAATATAAAGATATCTCCTGTATGATGGTGACATAATATATTGTATATAATAATATAAAGATATCTCCTGTATGATGGTGACATAATATATTGTATATAATAATATAAAGATATCTCCTGTATGATGGTGACATAATATATTGTATATAATAATATAAAGATATCTCCTGTATGATGGGGACATAATATATTGTATATAATAATATAAAGATATCTCCTGTATGATGGGGACATAATATATTGTATATAATAATATAAAGATATCTCCTGTATGATGGGGACATAATATATTGTATATAATAATATAAAGATATCTCCTGTATGATGGGGACATAATATATTGTATATAATAATATAAAGATATCTCCTGTATGATGGGGACATAATATATTGTATATAATAATATAAAGATATCTCCTGTATGATGGTGACATAATATATTGTATATAATAATATAATGATATCTCCTGTATGATGGTGACATAATATATTGTATATAATAATATAAAGATATCTCCTGTATGATGGTGACATAATATATTGTATATAATAATATAAAGATATCTCCTGTATGATGTGACATAATATATTGTATATAATATAATAATATAAAGATATCTCCTGTATGATGGTGACATAATATATTGTATATAATAATATAAAGATATCTCCTGTATGATGGGGACATAATATATTGTATATAATAATATAAAGATATCTCCTGTATGATGGGGACATAATAATATTGTATATAATAATATAAAGATATCTCCTGTATGATGGGGACATAATATATTGTATATAATATAATAATATAAAGATATCTCCTGTATGATGGTGACATAATATATTGTATATAATAATATAAAGATATCTCCTGTATGATGGTGACATAATATATTGTATATAATAATATAAAGATATCTCCTGTATGATGGTGACATAATATATTGTATATAATAATATAATGATATCTCCTGTATGATGGTGACATAATATATTGTATATAATAATATAATGATATCTCCTGTATGATGGTGACATAATATATTGTATATAATAATATAATGATATCTCCTGTATGATGGTGACATAATATATTGTATATAATAATATAAAGATATCTCCTGTATGATGGTGACATAATATATTGTATATAATATAATAATATAAAGATATCTCCTGTATGATGGGGACATAATATATTGTATATAATAATATAAAGATATCTCCTGTATGATGGTGACATAATATATTGTATATAATAATATAAAGATATCTCCTGTATGATGGTGACATAATATATTGTATATAATAATATAAAGATATCTCCTGTATGATGGTGACATAATATATTGTATATAATATAATAATATAAAGATATCTCCTGTATGATGGGGACATAATATATTGTATATAATAATATAAAGATATCTCCTGTATGATGGGGACATAATATATTGTATATAATATAATAATATAAAGATATCTCCTGTATGATGGTGACATAATATATTGTATATAATAATATAAAGATATCTCCTGTATGATGGGGACATAATATATTGTATATAATAATATAAAGATATCTCCTGTATGATGGGGACATAATATATTGTATATAATAATATAAAGATATCTCCTGTATGATGGTGACATAATATATTGTATATAATAATATAAAGATATCTCCTGTATGATGGGGACATAATATATTGTATATAATATAATAATATAAAGATATCTCCTGTATGATGGTGACATAATATATTGTATATAATATAATAATATAAAGATATCTCCTGTATGATGGTGACATAATATATTGTATATAATAATATAAAGATATCTCCTGTATGATGGAGACATAATATATTGTATATAATAATATAAAGATATCTCCTGTATGATGGGGACATAATATATTGTATATAATATAATAATATAAAGATATCTCCTGTATGATGGTGACATAATATATTGTATATAATAATATAAAGATATCTCCTGTATGATGGTGACATAATATATTGTATATAATATAAAGATATCTCCTGTATGATGGTGACATAATATATTGTATATAATATAGTAATATAAAGATATCTCCTGTATGATGGGGACATAATATATTGTATATAATAATATAAAGATATCTCCTGTATGATGGTGACATAATATATTGTATATAATAATATAATAATATAAAGATATCTCCTGTATGATGGTGACATAATATATTGTATATAATAATATAAAGATATCTCCTGTATGATGGGGACATAATATATTGTATATAATAATATAAAGATATCTCCTGTATGATGGGGACATAATATATTGTATATAATAATATAAAGATATCTCCTGTATGATGGGGACATAATATATTGTATATAATAATATAAAGATATCTCCTGTATGATGGTGACATAATATATTGTATATAATAATAATATAAAGATATCTCCTGTATGATGGTGACATAATATATTGTATATAATATAATAATATAAAGATATCTCCTGTATGATGGGGACATAATATATTGTATATAATAATATAAAGATATCTCCTGTATGATGGGGACATAATATATTGTATATAATAATATAAAGATATCTCCTGTATGATGGGGACATAATATATTGTATATAATAATATAAAGATATCTCCTGTATGATGGGGACATAATATATTGTATATAATAATATAAAGATATCTCCTGTATGATGGTGACATAATATATTGTATATAATATAATAATATAAAGATATCTCCTGTATGATGGTGACATAATATATTGTATATAATAATATAAAGATGTCTCCTGTATGATGGGGACATAATATATTGTATATAATAATATAAAGATATCTCCTGTATGATGGTGACAATATATTGTATATAATATAATAATATAAAGATATCTCCTGTATGATGGTGACATAATATATTGTATATAATAATATAAAGATATCTCCTGTATGATGTGATATACAGTAGACGTATTGTATTTGTGAATCAATATATAATTTATTTGGAATATCTATTTTCCGTATTAGCAGAGAGCTTCAAAGTAAAAAAATAAATAAATACAAAAAATATATATATATTTTTCAATTCTTTCATAAAATTTTGGAATTTTTCACCAAGAAATGATGGAAGAATCGATGAAATGTTATCTCGGAATCAGAACGGAAAGTAACATCAGTTATTAATGCTTAAAGTGACAGTGGTCGGATGTGCAGAAATATGGGCGGGTCCTTAAGGGGTTAAAAGGACAAGTCTCACGCCCGACCATACAGAAAATCTTATCCCGTATCTGTGGGGGGTCCGAGCGCTGTGGCCCCCGCGATCATCTGTATGGAGCCCCGGTAATCCCAAAGAGGTGCGCACAACTATATGGGAGTCAGGGCTCTAAACAGGAGACGGCGGGGGCCACAGCGCTCAGACCCCCACCATCTAAAACATATCCACACACTACAGGATAGAGGATAGGAAACATATCCACACTACAGGATAGAGGGATAGGAAACATATCCACACACTACAGGATAGAGGATAGGAAACATATCCACACACTACAGGATAGAGGATAGGAAACATATCCACACACTACAGGATAGGAAACATATCCACACACTACAGGATAGAGGATAGGAAACATATCCACACACTACAGGATAGAGGATAGGAAACATATCCACACACTACAGGATAGAGGGATAGGAAACATATCCACACACTACAGGATAGAGGGATAGGAAACATATCCACACACTACAGGATAGAGGATAGGAAACATATCCACACACTACAGGATAGAGGATAGGAAACATATCCACACACTACAGGATAGAGGATAGGAAACATATCCACACACTACAGGATAGAGGATAGGAAACATATCCACACACTACAGGATAGAGGATAGGAAACATATCCACACACTACAGGATAGAGGATAGGAAACATATCCACACACTACAGGATAGAGGATAGGAAACATATCCACACTACAGGATAGAGGATAGGAAACATATCCACACACTACAGGATAGAGGATAGAAAACATATCCACACACTACAGGATAGAGGGATAGGAAACATATCCACACACTACAGGATAGAGGATAGGAAACATATCCACACACTGCAGGATAGAGGGATAGGAAACATATCCACACACTACAGGATAGAGGATAGGAAACATATCCACACACTACAGGATAGAGGATAGGAAACATATCCACACACTACAGGATAGAGGATAGGAAACATATCCACACACTACAGGATAGAGGATAGGAAACATATCCACACCCTACAGGATAGAGGATAGGAAACATATCCACACACTACAGGATAGAGGGATAGGAAACATATCCACACACTACAGGATAGAGGATAGGAAACATATCCACACACTACAGGATAGAGGATAGAAAACATATCCACACACTACAGGATAGAGGGATAGGAAACATATCCACACACTACAGGATAGAGGGATAGGAAACATATCCACACACTACAGGATAGAGGATAGGAAACATATCCACACTACAGGATAGAGGATAGGAAACATATCCACACTACAGGATAGAGGATAGGAAACATATCCACACACTACAGGATAGAGGATAGGAAACATATCCACACTACAGGATAGAGGATAGGAAACATATCCACACACTACAGGATAGAGGATAGGAAAACATATCCACACACTACAGGATAGAGGGATAGGAAACATATCCACACACTACAGGATAGAGGATAGGAAACACATCCACACACTACAGGATAGAGGATAGGAAACATATCCACACACTACAGGATAGAGGGATAGGAAACATATCCACACTACAGGATAGAGGGATAGGAAACATATCCACACACTACAGGATAGAGGATAGAAAACATATCCACACACTACAGGATAGAGGATAGAAAACATATCCACACACTACAGGATAGAGGATAGGAAACACATCCACACACTACAGGATAGAGGATAGGAAACATATCCACACACTACAGGATAGAGGATAGGAAACATATCCACACACTACAGGATAGAGGGATAGGAAACATATCCACACACTACAGGATAGAGGGATAGGAAACATATCCACACACTACAGGATAGAGGATAGGAAACATATCCACACTACAGGATAGAGGGATAGGAAACATATCCACACACTACAGGATAGAGGATAGGAAACATATCCACTCACTACAGG
>NW_026609043.1:377500-407500 GCF_029499605.1 Hyla sarda | reverse complement strand
AAAATGCGCACGTGTGAAGGAAACTGACCGCTATTATTTCACAGTCAAAAAAGTGTTGTTTTTTTTAAATGTACACTACTGTTACACCAGATATGAGTTGCACTGGTGTGACACTGTGCCCTGGCAGGCCCTGAAACGCACACGTGTGAAGGAAACTGACTGCTATTATTTCACAGTCAAAAAGTGTTGTTTTTTTTAAATGTACACTACTGTTACACCAGATATGAGTTGCACTGGTGTGACACTGTGCCCTGGCAGGCCCTGAAATACACACGTGTGAAGGAAACTGACTGGTATTATTTCACAGTCCAATTTTTTTTTTTTTATGTACACTACTGTTACACTAGATATGAGTGAGTGGCATGGCACTGGTGTGACACTGTGCCCTGGCAGGCCCTGAAACGCACACGTGTGACGAAAACTGACTGCTATTATTTCACAGTCAAAAAAGTTTTTCTTTTTTTTTTAAATGTACGCTGCTGTTACACCAGATATGAGTTGCACTGGTGTGACACTGTGCCCTGGCAGGCCTTGAAATGCATACGTGTGAAGGAAACTGACTGCTATTATTTCACAGTCAAATTTCAAATTTTTTTTATGTACACTACTGTTACACTAGATATGAGTTGCACTGGTGTGACACTGTGCACTGGCAGGCCCTGAAATGCACACGTGTGAAGGAAACTGACTGCTATTATTTCACAGTCAAATAGTGTTGTTTTTTTTAAATGTACACTACTGTTACACCAGATATGAGTTGCACTGTTGTGACAATGTGCCCTGGCAGGCCCTAAAATGCAAACGTGTGAAGGAAACTAACTGCTATTACTTCACAGTCAAATTTCTATTTTTTTTTTTATGTACACTACTGTTACACCAGATATGAGTTGCACTGGTGAGACATTGTGTCCTGGCAGGCCCTGAAACGCACACGTGTGAAGGAAACTAACTGCTATTATTTCACAGTCAAATTTCAATTTTTTTTTATGTACACTACTGTTACACTAGATATGAGTTGCACTGGTGTGACACTGTGCCCTGGCAGGCCCTGAAACGCACACGTGTGAAGGAAACTGACTGCTATTACTTCACAGTCAAATTTCTATTTGTTTTTTTTAATGTACACTACTGTTACACCAGATATGAGTTGCACTGGTGAGACATTGTGCCCTGGCAGGCCCTGAAACGCACACGTGTGAAGGAAACTGACTGCTATTATTTAACTGTCAAATTTCTATTTCTGTTCTCCTGTTCGCAGCACCCCGGTCAGACCCGCTGATCGGGTGTGCTGCGATAATGTCCCCAGTCAGAGAGGTTGAGCCGTTGCCGGTGGATACGACCTGGTTGCTACCACCGCTGCAAGACCATCCCGCTTTGCGGCGGGCTCTGGTGAAAACCAGTAGCAACTTAGAACCGGTCCACCGACACGGTCCACGCCAATCCCTCTCTGACACAGAGGATCCACCTCCAGCCTGCCGAATCCTGACAGTAGATCCGGCCATGGATCCCGCTGAGGTCCAGCTGCCAGTTGTCGCTGACCTTACCACGGTGGTCGTCCAGCAGTCGCAACAGATAGCGCAACAAGGCCATCAGCTGTCTCAACTGACTGTTATGCTACAGCAGCTTCTACCACAGCTTCAGCAACCATCTCCTCTGCCAGCTCCTGAACCTCCTCCGCAGTGAGTGGCCGCATCCAGCCTCCGTTTATCATTGCCGGACAAATTTGATGGGGACTCTAAACTTTGCCGTGGTTTTCTCTCGCAATGTTCCCTGCATTTGGAGATGATGTCGGACCAATTTCCAACTGAAAGGTCAAAGGTGGCTTTCGTGGTCAGTCTCCTGTCTGGGAAGGCCCTGTCATGGGCCACACCGCTCTGGGACCACAATGATCCTGTCACTGCCTCCGTACACTCTTTCTTCATGGAGATTCGAAGTGTCTTCGAGGAACCAGCCTGAGCCTCTTCTGCCGAGACTGCTCTGCTGAACCTGGTCCAGGGTAATTCTTCAGTAGGCGAGTACACCATCCAATTCCGTACTCTCGCCTCCGAATTATCCTGGAATAACGAGGCCCTCTGCGCGACCTTCAAAAAAGGCCTATCCAGTAACATCAAAGATGTGCTGGCCGCACGAGAAATCCCTGCCAACCTGCATGAACTTATTCATTTGGCCACCCGCATTGACATGCGTTTTTCCGAAAGACGCCAGGAGCTCCGCCAGGATATGGACTTTGTTCGCACTAGGCGGTTTCTCTCCCCGGCTCCTCTCTTCTCTGGTCCGCTGCAATCTGTTCCTGTGCCTTCCGCCGTGGAGGCTATGCAAGTAGACCGGTCTCGCCTGACACCTCAAGAGAGGACACGCCGCCGCAATGAGAACCTATGCCTGTACTGTGCCAGTACCGAACACTTCTTGAAGGATTGTCCTATCCGACCTCCACGTCAGGAAAGACGCACTCCGATTCCGCACAAAGGTGAGACAGCTCTAGGTGTGAACTCTGCTTCTCCACGTCTTACTGTGCCTGTGCGGATTTCTTCTTCTAACTTCTCCTTCTCAGCTGTGGCCTTCTTGGATTCCGGATCTGCAGGAAATTTTATTTTGGCCTCTTTCGTTAACAGGTTCAACATCCCAGTGACCAGTCTCGCCAGACCTCTCTACATCGCCTCAGTTAATGGTGAAAGATTGGACTGTACTGTGCGTTACCGCACAGAACCCCTCTTAATGTGCATTGGACCCCATCACAAAAAGATTGAATTTCTGGTACTTTCTAACTGCACCTCTAAAACTCTTCTCGGACTACCTTGGCTTCAACGCCATTCCCCTACCCTTGACTGGACCACCGGGGAAATCAAGAACTGGGGTACTTCTTGCTACAAAAATGCCTTATGTCTGCTCCCAGTCCTGCCAGTCAAAACCCTATGGCCCCTCCGATACCAGGTCTCCCCAAGGCTTATCTGGACTATGCTGATGTTTTTTGCAAAAAACAAGCAGAGACTTTGCCTCCTCACAGGCCTTATGACTGTCCTATTGATCTCCTCCCTGGTACTACCCCACCCCGGGGCAGAATCTATCCTCTGTCTGCTCCGGAAACACAGGCCATGACGGAGTACATCCAAGAAAATTTAAAAAGGGGATTTATCCGCAAGTCTTCCTCCCCTGCCGGAGCAGGGTTCTTCTTTGTCTCCAAAAAAGACGGTTCCTTACGACCATGCATTGATTACCGCGGTCTTAATAAAATCACTATAAAAAACCGCTATCCCCTGCCTCTTATCTCGGAACTCTTTGACCGCCTACGTGGCGCCAACATCTTTACCAAATTGGATTTAAGAGGTGCATATAATCTCATCCGCATCAGGGAAGGGGACGAGTGGAAGACCGCGTTTAACACCAGAGACGGACACTTTGAATATCTGGTTATGCCCTTTGGGATTTGCAACGCCCCTGCCGTCTTCCAGGACTTTGTAAATGAAATTTTTCGTGATTTATTATATACTTGTGTTGTGGTCTACTTGGACGATATTTTGATTTTCTCTTCTAACCTAGAAGAACACCGCCGTCATGTCCGCATGGTTCTTCAGAGACTCCGGAACAATCAGTTATATGCCAAGATGGAGAAATGTCTCTTTGAATGCCAATCACTTCCCTTCCTAAGATATTTAGTCTCTGGCCAGGGACTTCAAATGGACCCGGAAAAACTGTCGGCCGTGTTGGATTGGCCACGTACCTCCGGACTCTGAGCTATCCAACGTTTCTTGGGGTTTGCCAATTACTACAGACAATTTATTCCACATTTTTCCACCATAGTGGCCCCAATTGTGGCCCTAACCAAGAAAAACGCCAACCCTAAGTTCTGGCCTCCTCAAGCGGACGAGGCGTTCAACCGTCTCAAAACTGCCTTTTCTTCTGCTCCCGTACTCTCCAGGCCTGATCTATCTAAACCCTTCTCACTGGAGGTAGACGCCTCCTCGGTGGGAGCCGGAGCTGTACTCCTACAGAAAAACTCTTCCGGACATGGCGTTACTTGTGGTTTCTCTTCTAGGACCTTCTCTCCGGCGGAGAAAAATTACTCCATTGGTGATCGAGAACTACTGGCCATAAAACTGGCCCTCGAGGAATAGAGGCACCTGCTGGAGGGGTCCAAATACCCAATTATTATATACACTGATCACAAGAATTTCTCTTATCTTCAGTCTGCCCAACGGCTGAACCCTCGCCAGGCTAGGTGGTCGTTGTTTTTTGCCCGTTTTAACTTTGAGATTCATTTTCTCCCCGCTGACAAGAACATCAGGGCTGACGCCCTCTCTCGTTCCTCGGATGCCTCTGAAAGGGCAGCCTCCCTGCAACACATTATTCCTCCTGAGTGTCTGATCTCCGCTTCCCCAGCTTCCATCAGACCTTCGTCCCTCCACGCCAGCGCCTCAGGATTCTCAGGTGGGGATACTCCTCACACCTCGCCGGCCATGCTGGCGTCAAAAAGTCCATCCAGCTCTTCTCTCGTTTTTATTGGTGGCCTACCCTGGAAGCAGATGTTGCTGATTTTGTTCGGGCTTGTACAGTCTGTGCCCGGGACAAAACTCCTCGTCAGAAGCCTGCTGGTCTCCTTCATCCACTGCCTGTTCCTGAGCTACCATGGTCTCAGATTGCTATGGACTTTATTACAGACCTGCCTTTATTCCATGGCAACACAGTTATTTGGGTGGTCGTTGATCGTTTCTCCAAGATGGCACATTTTATTCCACTTCCAGGTCTTCCTTCTGCGCCACAGTTGGCGAAACAATTTTTTGTGCACATTTTTCGCCTTCACGGGCTTCCCACGCATATCGACTCGGATAGAGGCGTTCAATTTGTGTCGAAATTCTGGAGGGCCCTCTGTAATCAGCTTAAAATCAAATTAAACTTCTCGTCTTCTTATCATCCCCAATCCAATGGGCAAGTGGAGAGAGTTAACCAGGTTCTTGGTGACTATTTGCGACCTTTTGTTTCCTCCCGCCAGGATGATTGGGCCGATCTTCTACCATGGGCCGAATTCTCGTACAATTTCAAAGTCTCTGAGTCCTCCGCTAAATCCCCGTTCTTTGTGGTGTACGGCCGTCACCCTCTTCCCCCCTCCCCATTCCCACACCTTCTGGTTTGCCCGCTGTTGATGAGGTGACCCGGGACTTCTCCACCATCTGGAAAGAGACTCAAGAATCCCTCATACAGGCCTGATCCCGGATGAAGAAACATGCCGACAAAAAAAGAAGAACTCCTCCTGTCTTTGCTCCTGGAGACAAAGTGTGGCTCTCCCCCAAGTATATCCGCTTCCGTGTCCCCAGTTATAAACTGGGACCACGTTATCTTGGACCCTTTAAAATCAAGTGCCAAATCAACCCTGTCTCCTACAAACTCCTTCTTCCCCCTTCTCTGTATTCCCAATGCTTTTCATGTCTCTCTCCTTAAACCGCTTATCCTTAACCGCTTCTCTCCCAAGGTTGTTGCTCCTACTCCTGTCTCCGGGTCCTCAGATGTCTTCTCGGTTAAAGAAATTCTTGCATCCAAGACGGTCAGAGGTAAAAAAAAATTTCTTGTAGATTGAGAGAATTGCGGTCCAGAGGAGAGGTCATGGGAACCCGAGGATAACATCCTCGACAAGGACCTTATTTACAAATTTTCAGGTTCAAAAAAGAGGGGGAGACCCAACGGGGGGGGTACTGTTACGCCGAGCGCTCCGGGTCCCCGCTCCTCCCCGGAGCGCTCGCAGCGTTCTCCTGTTCGCAGCGCCCCGGTCAGACCCGCTGACCGGGTGCGCTGCGATAATGTCCCCAGCCGGGATGCGATTCGCGATGCGGGACGCGCCCGCTCGTGGTGCGCATCCCGACCCGCTTACCAGACTCGTTCCCCGTCTGTGCTGTCCCGGCGCACGTGGCCCCGCTCCCTAGGGCGCGCGCGCACCGGCTCTTTGCGATTTAAAGGGCCAGTGCGCCACTGATTGGCGCATGGTTTTAATTAGTGTGTCCACCTGTGCACTTCCCTATATTACCTCACTTCCCCTTCACTTCCTTGCCGGATCTTGTTGCCATTGTGCCAGTGAAAGTGTTCCTTGTGTATCCCAAGCCAGTGTTCCAGACCTCTTGCCGTTGCCCCTGACTACGATCCTTGCTGCCTGCCCTGACCTTCTGCTACGTCCGACCTTGCTCTTGCCTAATCCCTTGTACCACGCCTATCTCAGCAGTCAGAGAGGTTGAGCCGTTGCCGGTGGATACGACCTGGTTGCTTCCGCCGCTGCAAGACTCTGGATTTTGCTAAAGCATTTGATACTGTCCCTCATAGACGTCTGACAGGTAAGTTAAGGTCTTTGGGTTTGGAAATTTTAGTTTGTAACTGGATTGAACACTGGCTCATGGATCGTACCCAGAGAGTGGTGGTCAATGATTCGTACTCTGATTGGTCCCCGGTTATTAGTGGTGTACCCCAAGGTTCAGTACTGGGACCGCTGTTGTTTAATTTATTTATTAATGATATAGAGGATGGTATTAACAGCTCTGTTTCTATCTTTGCAGATGACACCAAGCTTTGTAGCACGGTACAGTCTATAGAGGATGTGCATAAGTTACAAGATGACTTGGATAGACTAAGTGTCTGGGCATCCACTTGGCAAATGAGGTTCAATGTGGATAAATGTAAAGTTATGCATCTGGGTACTAATAACCTGCATGCATCATATGTCTTAGGGGGGATTAAACTGGCAGAGTCACTGGTAGAGAAGGATCTGGGTGTACTTGTAGATCACAGACTACAGAATAGCATGCAATGTCAGGCTGCTGCTTCCAAAGCCGGCAGGATATTGTCATGTATCAAAAGAGGCATGGACTCAAGGGACAGGGACATAATACTCCCCCTTTATAAAGCATTGGTACGGCCTCACCTGGAATATGCTGTTCAGTTTTGGTCACCTGTCCATAAAAGGGACACTGCAGAGTTGGAAAGGGTGCAGAGACGCGCGACTAAACTAATATGGGGCATGGAACATCTTAGCTATGAGGAGCGATTAAAGGAGTTACAATTGTTTAGTCTTGAGAAGAGACGTTTAAGGGGGGATATGATAAACGTATATAAGTATATTAATGGCCCATACAAAAAATATGGAGAAAAACTGTTCCAGGTTAAACCCCCCCAAAGGACGAGGGGGCACTCCCTCCGTCTGGAGAAAAAAAAGTTTAGTCTCAAGGGGCGACACGCCTTCTTTACCGTGAGGACTGTGAATTTATGGAACGGTCTACCTCAGGAACTGGTCACAGCAGGAACAACTAACAGCTTTAAAACAGGATTAGATACATTCCTGGAACAAAATAAGATTAATGCTTATGAAGAAATATAAAATCTCATCCCTTCCCCAATATCGCGCCACACCCCTACCCCTTAATTCCCTGGTTGAACTTGATGGACATATGTCTTTTTTCGACCGTACTAACTATGTAACTATGTAACTATGTAACTATGTAAGACCATCCCGCTTAGCGGCGGGCTCTGGTGAAAACCAGTAGCAACTTAGAACCGGTCCACCGACACGGTCCACGCCAATCCCTCTCTGACACAGAGGATCCACCTCCAGCCAGCCGAATCCTGACAACGTGTGAAGGAAACTGACTGCTATTACTTCACAGTCAAATTTCTATTTTATTTTTATGTACACTACTGTTACACCAGATATAAGTTGCACTGGTGTGACATTGTGCCCCCTCAGGCCCTGAAACACACACGTGTGAAGGAAACTGACTGCTATTATTTCACAGTCAAATTTTTTTTTTTTTTTATGTACACTACTGTTACACTAGATATGAGTTGCACTGGTGTGACACTGTGCCCTGGCAGGCCCTGAAAAGCACACGTGTGAAGGAAACTGACTGCTATTATTTCACAGTCAAAAAAGTTTTTGTTTTTTTTTTGTTTTTTGTTTTTTATGTACACTACTGTTACACCAGATATGAGTTGCACTGGTGTGACATTGTGCCCTGGCAGGCCCTGAAATACACATGTGAGAAGGAAACTGACTGCTATTATTTAGCAGTCAAATTTACATATTTTTTTTCAATGTACACTACTGTTACACCAGATATGAGTTGCAACAGGGGGGACACTGTGCCCTGGCAGGATTTCACTGCAAATTCACAGATATACAGATGTATGCGGAGCTAATGGACAAAAATTCACAGAAGAGTAAGATTAGCTCACTAAAACTTAGCATTTAATAATAACAGCATAAAATAGTAGTCCTCAAGAAAATATTAATCAACACCAAAAAATACACATTGGGTGAAATGCCAGGGCCATTAGCCAATGGCCCCACTCAAATAGCACGTTTCCTATAATCACAATAAGTGTCACCAGATAAGACACAAATAATGTAGTAATCAATCTCGATGCGTTTCCCCCCCTCCTATATGGATATTTAGGAGCAATGCGGGGTTCATCAGGGGAATGGATAGGAAACCAAAGAAATACTTGATACTCTGGCAATAAGTCTGTAAGTGCCAGCTATATAATTGATAAACCGGTCCGATAAGGACCACTCACTCAGACCCACGGAAAGTAGTCCTCCTAGCCGAGACCCGGGATGGAGGTCCCAAATAGCGATGTACGGTATAGGTAGCCAGTGACCAGATGCAGATCCCTCCTGGTCGGTGAATACGTGTGGTTCCCTCCGGACAGTAACAGCCATTCAAGTATTCACACGTAACCACACGTATTCACCGACCAGGAAGGATCTGCATCTGGTCACTGGCTACCTATACCGTACATCGCTATTTGGGACCTCCATCCCAGGTCTCGGCTAGGAGGACTACTTTCCGTGGGTCTGAGTGAGTGGTCCTTATCGGACTGGTTTATCAATTATATAGCTGGCACTTACAGACTTATTGCCAGAGTATCAAGTATTTCTTTGGTTTCCTATCCATTCCCCTGATGAACCCTGCATTGCTCCTAAATATCCATATAGGAGGGGGGGAAACGCGTCGGGATTGATTACTACATTATTTGTGTCTTATCTGGTGACACTTATTGTGATTATAGGAAACGTGCTATTTGACTGGGGCCATTGGCTAATGACCCTGGCATTTCACCCAATGTGTATTTTTTGGTGTTGATTAATATTTTCTTGAGGACTACTATTTTATGCTGTTATTATGAAATGCTAAGTTTTAGTGAGCTAATCTTACTCTTCTGTGAATTTGTGCCTCCTCAGGCCCTGAAACGCACACGTGTGAAGGAAACTGACTGCTATTATTTCACAGTCAAAAAAGTTTTTTTTTTTTTTTTAATATACACTACTTTTACACCAGATATGAGTTGCACTGGTGTGACACTGTGCCCTGACAGGCCCTGAAACGCACACGTGGGAAGGAAACTGACTGCTATTATTTCACAGTCAAATTTCTATTTTTTTTTAATGTACACTACTTTTACACCAGATATGAGTTGCAACAGGGGGGACACTGTGCCCTGGCAGGCCCTGAAACGCACACGTGTGAACGAAACTGACTGCTATTATTTCACAGTCAAAAACGTATTTTTTTTTTAAAATGAAAACTACTTTTACTGCAGATATGAGTTGCACTGGTGTGACACTGTGCCCTGGCAGGCCCCGAAATGCACACATGTGAAGGAAACTGACTACTATTATTTCACAGTCAAATTTCTATATTTTTTTTAATGTACACTACTGTTACACCAGATATGAGTTGCACTGGTGTGACACTGTGCCCTGGCAGGCCCTGAAATGCACACTTGTGAAGGAAACTGACTGCTATTATATTACAGTCAAAAAAGTTTTTTTGTTTTTTTTATGCAAGCTATCGTGACACAAGATATGAGTGGTGGCACTGGGCAAGCGGGCACAGTATACACTGTGAGCCTGACACACACGCTGGCAGGCAGGCAACTGCAATTAGATTACACAGGGGGGTAAAAAAGACTGATGTTCTAGCCCTAAAAAGGGCTTTTTGGGGTGCTGTCCTTACAGCAGAGATCAGATGAGTCCTTCAGGACTGTAGTGGACACTGAATACACTAGCCTAGCTGTCCATTTCCCTATTAAATCAACAGCAGCTACACTGACCCTCCTCTCACTAAGAATGCAGCTTCCGAATGAATCCAAAATTGATGCGCCCCAGTAGGAGGGAGGGTCTGGGAGGGAGGGTCTGCTGCTCATTGGCTGGAATGTGTCTGCTGACTGTGAGGTACAGGGTCAAAGTTTACTCAATGATGACGAATAGGGGGTGGACATAACATCGCATATGTTCGGCCGCCGCGCCGAACGCGAACAAGCTATGTTCGCCGGGAACAATTCGCCGGCGAACTATTCAGGACATCTCTAGTGACTGATACTAGTGGGGACCACAGGGGTTGTCACGCACCTGAATGCGGGCTGTGACGAAACTGGATGTGGATCCTCTACCTGTGTGGCTGATAATTCAGACCATATCGGGGAGCGGAGTCTAAGGTGTCGCTGGTCTTCACCAGAGTCCGCCACAAAGCAGGATGGATTTGCTGCAGCAGGCGACACCCAGTCGCTACCCACAACACAGCTCAACCACACAGGTAACTGGGCAAAGCGGGGTAAGTGACGGGCTGGGATTCGGATGCGGGCACGTCCCGCAATGCAAATCCCAGCCCCGCCAACAGCATGGGAGAGGGGAACAGTGCGCTCACGGCCAGGAGAAGTACCCCCCCCCCTTTGGTCTCCCCCTCCTTTTACAATTCAGAAATTTACTAAGCAGGTCACGGTCCGGGACGTTTTCTTCAGGCTCCCAAGATCTCTCCTCCAGACTGAATCCTTTTCAATCCACAAGATAAAAGCGTTTTCTTCTGATAAGCTTGGAGCCCAAAATCTGTTTTACAACATAAACATCAGAGGTACCTGAGATGGGAGTAGGTGAAATGTCCTTTAGAGAAGCCGTAGTGGGTGACAGGTTTCAAAAGGGAGACATGGAAGGAATTCGGGTTCTGTAGAGAGGATGGCAGATGGAGCGAATATGGCACAGGATTTAAAGGTTTCTTGATTTTATAGGGATTTTATAACTGGGTACTCTGAAGTGGATGTACTTGGCAGACAACCAGACTTTGTCCCCTGGAGAGAACTCAGAGGGGAAAGTCTTTTCTTGTCCGCTTGAGATTTCATTCGACATGTAGCATGTAAAAGAGAAGAACGTGTCTTCTGCCAGATGGTGGAAAAGTTCTGTATTTGCTCATCAACCGCAGGAACTCTGGAAGAAGAGGAGGACAGAGGAAGAGGACGAGGGTGAAGTCCCTAAACTAAGAAGGCGAAGTTCCAGTAGATTCAGAATTCCTATGATTGTACGAGAACTCTGCCCAAGGGAGTAAATCAACCCAGTCGTCTTGTTGAACCGAAATGAAATGGCGAAGATAGTCTCCGAAGACCTGATTCACCCTCTCAACCTGTCCATTGGATTGAGGGTGGTAGGCTGAGGAAAAGTCCAGCTTCACTTGGAAACGTGAGCAGAGGGCCCACCAGAACTTAGAGATGAACTGGACTCCACGGTCAGATACAATATGTAAGGGCAAACCATGCAAACAGAACATGTGGCAAAGGAACAGTTTAGCAAGCTGCGGTGCAGATGGAAGTCCAGGCAGCGGCACAAAATGAGCCATTTTAGAAAACTGGTCCACTACCACCCAAACCACGGTATTGCCTCCTGAAGACGGAAGGTCAGTAATGAAGTCCATAGCGATATTGGTTCAGGGAAGCTCTGGAACAGGTAAAGGCTGTAAAAGACCTGCAGGTTTAGAACGAGGGGTCTTATCCCGGGCACAGACCGAACAGGAATGGAGAAGAACGTGTCTTCTGCCAGATGGTGGAAAAGTTCTGTATTTGCTCATCAACCGCAGGAACTCTGGAAGAAGAGGACAGAGGAAGAGGACGAGGGTGAAGTCCCTAAACTAAGAAGGCGAAGTTCCAGTAGATTCAGAATTCCTATGATTGTACGAGAACTCTGCCCAAGGGAGTAAATCAACCCAGTCGTCTTGTTGAACCGAAATGAAATGGCGAAGATAGTCTCCTAAGACCTGATTCACCCTCTCAACCTGTCCATTGGATTGAGGGTGGTAGGCTGAGGAAAAGTCCAGCTTCACTTGGAGACGTGAGCAGAGGGCCCACCAGAACTTAGAGATGAACTGTACTCCAAGGTCGGATACAATATGTAAGGGCAAACCATGCAAATGGAACATGTGGCAAAGGAACAGTTTAGCAAGCTGCGGTGCAGATGGAAGTCCAGGCAGCGGCACAAAATGAGCCATTTTAGAAAACTGGTCCACTACCACCCAAACCATGGTATTGCCTCCTGAAGACGGATGGTCAGTAATGAAGTCCATAGCGATATTGGTTCAGGGAAGCTCTGGAACAGGTAAAGGCTGTAAAAGACCTGCAGGTTTAGAACGAGGGGTCTTATCCCGGGCACAGACCGAAAAGGAACGGACAAAATCAACGACATCCTGTCTTAAACTAGGCCACCAATAATGTCTTGAGATGAGCTGGAAGGACTTACGAGTTCCAGAATGACCAGCCAGAAGAGAGGAATGACCCTATTTCAGGACTCGGAGTCTTAAACGGGGTGACACGTAAGTCTTTCCAGGAGGCAGGTGCTGAAGATTAGCTGGCGCTGCAGAGATGAGACGGAGGAATAATAAGGAATAATATGCTGAGGAGAGGATTCTCGGTCTTGCACATCATAAGACCTGGAAAGAGCATCAGCTCGAAGATTCTTTTCTGCTGGACGGAAGTGGATGTAAAAGTCAAATCTAGAGAAGTACAGAGACAAACGGGCCTGCCGGGGGTTGAGACATTGGGCTGTCTGAAGGTAAAGCAGTGATCAGAATATATTGTAACAGGATGTACTGAACCTTCCAAGAGATGACGCCATTCTTCCAAGGCTAGCTTTATAGCCAACAGTTCACGGTCTCCTATAGAATAGTTTTCCTCTGCGGGAGAGAAGGTTTTAGAAAAAAAACACAGGTTACAGTTCTTCCCTTAGAGGACTTTTGTGTTAAGACAGCTCCTGCTCCAACTGAGGATGCATCCACCTCCAAAAGAAAAGGCTTGCCTGAGTCGGGTCTAGACAGGACTGGGGCCGAAGCGAAGATGGACTTTAACTGTTTAAAAGCATCTTCAGCCTCTGGAGTCCAGACCTTGGGATTGGAAGTCTTCTTGGTGAGAGAGACAATGGGCGCAACCAAGGTGGAGTAATGAGGAATAAATTCCCGTTAGTGATTGGCAAAACCAAGAAAACGCTGAAAAGCTGTTAAGCCGGTAGGTCGGGGCCAGTCCAGTACAGCTGACAGCTTGTTAGGATCCATCTGGAGACCTTGACTAGTGACAATGTAACCCAGAAATGGAAGACTGGTTCTTTCGAAAACACACTTCTCAAGTTTAGCATAAAGATGGTTGTCACCAAGACGTTGGAAGACCTGGTGGATGTGAGAACAATGTGTCTGAAGATTGGGCAAGTAGATCGTCCAAATAGACCATGATACAGATGTATAAGAGGTCACGAAAGATATCATTAACGAACTCCTGGAGGACTGCTGGAGCATTACATAGTCCGAACGGCATCAGCAGATACTCAAAATGTCCATCCCGAGTATTAAATGCAGTCTTCCATTCGTCTCCTTCTCTTATGCGAATCAGATTATAGGCACCTCGAAGGTCTAGTTTGGAGAAGACCCTCGCTCCATGGAGACGCTCAAATAACTCCGAGATCAAGGGAAGAGGGTAGCGGTTCTTGACGGTGATTTTATTCAGACCGCGGTAGTCAATGCAGGGTCGCAAAGAACCGTCTTTTTTCTCTACAAAGAAGAATCCGGCTCCTGATAAAACCCTTTTGAAGATTTTCTTGTATATATTTAGACATGGCCTGAGTTTCAGGAATAGACAGAGGGTAAATTCTTCCCTGAGGAGGAGTGGTCCCGGGCAATAAGTCTATAGGACAATCATAGGAATGATGAGGTGGCAATACTTAAGCTTGTTTCTCACTGAATACGTCAACATAGTCCTGTAGAAACGAAGGTAAACCGGGAAGAGGTGTAGAAGGAGGCACCCGCTTAAACGGATGAGTATGAATGCAGTGATTGTTGTAATAAGGTCCCCAAAGGAGAACTTCTCCTGTTTTCCAATCCAGCTACAGGGCATGGAGTTGCAACCAAGGAAGGCCTAGCAGGAGAGGAGAGGTACAGTGAGGAAGTACATAGAAGGACATGTTCTCCTTATGCGAGACTCCGACCTGCATTGATATCAGTTCTGTGCGGTAAAGCACGGTACAGTCCAGATTTTCTCCGTTAACCGTAGATATGAACAAGGGCTTCAAACGGCGGGACACCGGCAGATGATACCTATGTACTATGGAGGCTTCAATAACATTTCCCGAAGAACCAGAATCCAGGAAGGCAAGAACGGAATTAGTCTCTTTGGAGGGTAGAGAAAGCTGGACTGGCAAATTCAAGTGTGGAGAGGTGGTGTTCACACCTAGGGACACCTCTCCCATAAACCCTAGGTGTGAGCGTTTCCCTGTGGCTGTGGACATACAGGACAGAACAGATTCTCAGCTAGTCGGCGAGTTCTTTCCTGCAGAGTCAGGCGAAACCGATCCACCTGAATAGCCTCCACTGGGGGAGGCAACGTAGAAGGTTGCGGTGGTTGCTGGTGCCAAGCGAGGAAAGTAGTGAGGTCGTGCAGATTCTCTTTCTTGACGTTGTTCCTCACATCGCTCAGAGAAACAGATATCAATCCGGGAGGCCAGCTGTATAACATCATTTATGGAAGAAGGCAATTCCCAGGCAGCAAGGACATCTTTTATATGGCTAGAGAGTCCTCTTTTGAAAGTGGCGCAAAGAGCTTCATTATTCCAGGATAACTCTGAGGCCAGGGTACGGAATCGGATGGCATAGTCGCCCACAGAGGAGTTACCCTGGGAAAGACTCAGCAAGGCCGTTTCAGTGGAAGAAGCTCGTGTAGGTTCTTCAAAAACACTTTGGAATTCTGTCAGGAACGCCTGTAGACTGGCTGTGAGTGGGTCACTGCGATCCTATAATAGAGTTACCCAGGCCAGAGCCCTTCCAGTTAACAGATTGACAACAAAAGCCACTTTGGCTCGTTCCGTGGAGAACTGGTCCGCCATGAGCTCAATGTGCATGGAGCACTGCATGACGAAACATCGACAGGACTTGGAATCCCCCTCATATTTTTCAGGGAGCGATAAACGGAGTTTGGTTCTGGAGGAGACAGCAGCAACGGTGGGCTGTACTGGAGCTGGAGGCTGTGGCAGTTGCTGCTGAGCAGATAGCAACTGCTGCATCATGGCGGATAGCTGGTTAAGCTGCTGTACCTGCTGGGCCAACTGCTGGGACTGGAGTGCCACAATAGATGCAAGATCCATGTTGTCAGGCAGCGAAACCCCAGTTGGATTCATAGCCGGATCTTACTGTCATGCACCTGAATGCGGGCTGTCACAAAACTGGATGTGGATCCTCTACCTGTGTGGTTGATGACTTGGACCATATCGGGGAGCGGAGTCTAAGGTGCCGCTGGTCTTCACCAGAGCCCGCCACAAAGCAGGATGGATTTGCTGCGGCAGGCGACACCCAGGTCGCTACCCCCGACACAGCTTGACCACACAGATAACTGGGCAAAGCGGGGTAAGTGACAGGCTGGGATTCGCATGCGGGCGTATCCCGCGATGCGAATCCCAGCCCCACCGACAGCAGGGGATAGGGGAACAGTGTGCTCACGGCAAGAAGTGGCCGGAGCGCACACTTTAACAGGGGTAATGTTTTGGGTCCTATTCTATTTAGTATATTTATTAATGACCTCATAAAGGGGTTGAATAGTAAAGTATTAATCTTTGCAGATGATACTAAACTCTGTAAAGCGGTAAACACTATAGAGGACAGTACACTGTATATAGTAGATAACACAATAGAGGACAGTGCACTATTACAAATGGATCTGGATAGGTTGGAGGTTTGGACTGAGAAGTGGCAGATGAGGTTCAACACTGATAAATGTAAGGTAATGCACATGGGGGAAGAATAATCCGGGCTGGGATTATGTATTAAATGGGAGAATACTTGGGACGACTGATGTGGAAAAGGACTTAGGAGTCTTAGTTAATAGTAAATTTAGCTGTAGTGACCAGTGTCGGGCAGTTGCTGCCAAGGCAAATAAAATCATGTTGTGCATCAATAGGGGCATAAATGCCCACAACAAGGAAATAATTCTACCACTGTACAAATCACTAGTCAGAGCACACATAGGACACTGTGTACAGTACTGGGCACCAGAGTACAAGAAAGATATAGTGGAGCTGGAGAGGGTTTAAAGACGGGCAACCAAATTTTTTTTATTTTTTTTTTGTATGATCTGATATGATTGTTTTAGTTGGCTTTGTCTTGTTTTATGTGTTTTCTGGTAGCCCGAGATGTGTATAGTTAAACATCCTATCGCTTATAGTATATTTGTTTTGATATAATAGGCATATTTTTTATTTTTTCTGTTTAGTATGTATTATGCTGGATATCATGTATGGATAAATATGACTGAATAAAGTGAAAGAAAAAAAATAAAAAAATAAAATAATAAAAAAGACGGGCAACCAGGGTAATACGGGGAATGGGAGGACTACAGTACCCAGAAAGATTATCAGAATTAGGGTTATTTAGTTTAGAAAAAAGAAGGCTTAGGGGCGACCTAATAACTATGTATAAATATATCAGGGGACAGTACAGAGATCTCTCCATGATCTATTTCTACCCAGGACTGTATATATAACAAGGAGGTAACCGAATAATATATATATATCAGGACAGTACAGAGATCTCTCCATGATCTATTTATACCCAGGACTGTATATATAACAAGGAGGTGACCTAATAATATATATATATCAGGACAGTACAGAGATCTCTCCATGATCTATTTATACCCAGGACTGTATATATAACAAGGAGGTGACCTAATAATATATATAATATATCAGGACAGTACAGAGATCTCTCCATGATCTATATATACCCAGGACTGTATATATAACAAGGAGGTGACCTAATAATATATATATAATATATCAGGACAGTACAGAGAACTCTACATGATCTATTTATACCCAGGACTGTATATATAACAAGGAGGTGACCTAATAATATATATATATATATATATATATATATATATATATATATTATATCAGGACAGTACAGAGATCTCTCCATGATCTATTTATACCCAGGACTGTATATATAACAAGGAGGTGACGTAATAATATATCAGGACAGTACAGAGATTTCTCCATGATCTATTTATACCTAGGACTGTATATAACAAGGAGGGGACCTAATAATATATATATAATATATCAGGACAGTACAGAGATCTCTCCATGATCTATTTATACCCAGGACTGTATATAACAAGAAGGGGACCTAATAATATATATATATAACAGGACAGTACAGAGATCTCTCCATGATCTATTTATACCCAGGACTGTATATATAACAAGGAGGTGACGTAATAATATATAATATATCAGGACAGTACAGAGATCTCTCCATGATCTATTTATACCCAGGACTGTATATATAACAAGGAGGTGACCTAATAATATATATAATATATCAGGACAGTACAGAGATCTCTCTATGATCTATTTATACCCAGGACTGTATATATAACAAGGAGGTGACCTAATAATATATATATATATATATATATATATATATATATATATATTATATCAGGACAGTACAGAGATCTCTCCATGATCTATTTATACCCAGGATTGTATATATAACAAGGAGGTGACCTAATAAGATATATAATATATCAGGGGGCAGTACAGAGATCTCTCCATGATCTATTTATACCCAGGACTGTATATATAACAAGGAGGTGACCTAATAATATATATAATATATCAGGACAGTACAGAGATCTCTCCATGATCTATTTATACCCAGGACTGTATATATAACAAGGAGGTGACCTAATAAAATATATAATATATCAGGACAGTACAGAGATCTCTCCATGATCTATTTATACCCAGGACTGTATATATAACAAGGAGGTGACCTAATAATATATATAATATATCAGGACAGTACAGAGATCTCTCCATGATCTATTTATACCCAGGACTGTACATATAACAAGGAGGTGACCTAATAAGATATATAATATATCAGGACTGTATATATAACAAGGGGGCATTCTCTACGTCTAGAGGAGAGAAGGTTTCTACACCAGCACAGACGGGGTTCTTTACTGTAAGAGCAGTGAGACTGTGGGGTTCTTTACTGTAAGAGCAGTGAGACTGTGGGATTCTCTCCCGGAGGAGGTGTCATGGTGAACTCTGTCTGGATGTATTTTGGAGAATAATAACATTCTGGTTATGTATAATACATTTATAGGGACAGAACGCTGATCCAGGGATTTATTCTGATATTTGGAGTCAGGAAGGAATTTTTACCTCTAGTGTGAGGGATTTTTGCCTCCTCTGGATCAGTAGGGACTCATTAGGGATATAGGTTGAACTAGATGGACTCTTTTTTCAACCTTATGAACTATGATACCCCGTAAAGTGTCTGTTTTGGTGGTGTTGTTGGGGTGACAGATTTTGGGGTGTCACCGGGTTGACAGAATTAAGGGTGTTGCTTAGGTGACAGATTTTGGGGTGTTGCAGGGGTGATAGTTTTGGGGGTGTTGCCCGGGTGACAGATTTTGGGTTGTTGCCTAGGTGACAGATTTGGGGGTGTTGCCGGGGTGATAGTTTAGGGGGTGTTGCCTAGGTGACAGATTTTGGTGTGTTGCCAGTGTGACAGACATTGGGATGTTGTCGGGGTGACAGATTTTGGGGTATTGCTGATGTAACAGATTTTGGGGTGTTGCTGATGTAACAGATTTTGGGGTGTTGCCGGGGTGATAGTTTTGGGGGTGTTGCCGGGGTGATAATTTTGGGGGTGTTCCCAGGGTGACAGATTTTGGTGTGTTGTCGGGGTGATAGTTTTTGGGGGTGTTGCCGGGGTGATAGTTTTGGGGGTGTTGCCAGGGTGACAGATTTTGGGGTGTTGCCAGGGGTGACAGATTTAGGGGTGTTGCTGATGTAACAGATTTTGGGGTGTTGCTGATGTAACAGATTTTGGGGTGCTGCCGGGGTGACAGATTTTGGGGTGTTGCTGATGTAACAGATTTTGGGGTGCTGCCGGGGTGACAGATTTTGGGGTGTTGCCGGGGTGACAGATTTTGGGGTGTAGCCGGGGTGACAGATTTTGGGGTGTTGCTGATGTAACAGATTTTGGGGTGTTGCCGGGGTGAAAGATTTTGGGGTGTAGCCGGGGTGACAGATTTTGGGGTGCTGTCGGTGTGACAGATTTTGGGGTGTTGCCGGGGTGACAGATTTTGGGGTGTTGCTGATTTAACAGATTTTGGGGTGTTGCTGATGTAACAGATTTTGGGGTGTTGCTGATGTAACAGATTTTGGTGTGTTGCCGGGGTGACAGATTTTGGGGTGCTGTCGGGGTGACAGATTTTGGTGTGTTGCCGGGGTGACAGATTTTGGGGTGTTGCCGGGGTGACAGATTTTGGGGTGTTGCTGATGTAACAGATTTTGAGGTGTTGCTGATGTAACAGATTTTGGTGTGTTGCCGGGGTGACAGATTTAGGTGTGTTGCCGGGGTGACAGATTTTGGGGTGTTGCCGGGGTGACAGATTTTGGGGTGATGTCGGTGTGACAGATTATGGGGTGTTGCCGGGGTGACAGATTATGGGGTGTTGCCGGGGTGACAGATTTTGGGGTGTTGCCGGGGTGACAGATTTTGGGGTGTTGCCGGGGTGACAGATTTTGGCGTGTTGTCTGGATGACTGATTTTGGGGTGTTGCTTATGTAACAGATTTTGGGGTGTTGCTGATGTAACAGATTTTGGGGTGCTGCCGGGGTGACAGATTTTGGGGTGTTGCTGATGTAACAGATTTTGGGGTGCTGCCGGGGTGACAGATTTTGGGGTGTTGCCGGGGTGACAGATTTTGGGGTGTAGCCGGGGTGACAGATTTTGGGGTGTTGCTGATGTAACAGATTTTGGGGTGTTGCTGATGTAACAGATTTTGGTGTGTTGCCGGGGTGAAAGATTTTGGGGTGTAGCCGGGGTGACAGATTTTGGGGTGCTGTCGGTGTGACAGATTTTGGGGTGTTGCCGGGGTGACAGATTTTGGGGTGTTGCTGATTTAACAGATTTTGGGGTGTTGCTGATGTAACAGATTTTGGGGTGTTGCCGGGGTGAAAGATTTTGGGGTGTAGCCGGGGTGACAGATTTTGGGGTGCTGTCGGGGTGACAGATTTTGGTGTGTTGCCGGGGTGACAGATTTTGGGGTGTTGCCGGGGTGACAGATTTTGGGGTGTTGCTGATGTAACAGATTTTGGTGTGTTGCCGGGGTGACAGATTTTGGTGTGTTGCCGGGGTGACAGATTTTGGGGTGTTGCCGGGGTGACAGATTTTGGGGTGATGTTGGTGTGACAGATTATGGGGTGTTGCCGGGGTGACAGATTATGGGGTGTTGCCGGGGTGACAGATTTTGGGGTGTTGCCGGGGTGACAGATTTTGGGGTGTTGCCGGGGTGACAGATTTTGGTGTGTTGTCTGGATGACTGATTTTGGGGTGTTGCTGATGTAACAGATTTTGGGGGTGTTGCCGGGGTGACAGATTTTGGCGTGCTGTCGGTGTGACAGATTATGGGGTGTTGCCGGGGTGACAGATTTTGGGGTGTTGCCGGGGTGACAGATTTTGGGGTGTTGCCGGGGTGACAGATTTTGGGGGTGTTGTCGGGATGACAGATTTTGGGGTGTTGCTTATGTAACAGATTTTGGGGTGTTGCTGATGTAACAGATTTTGGGGGTGTTGCCGGGGTGACAGATTTTGGGGTGTTGTCGGGGTGACAGATTTTGGGGTGTTGCCAGGGTGATAATGTTAGGGGTGTTGTCGGGGTGACAGATTTTGGGGTGTTGCCGGGGTGATAATGTTAGGGGTTGTCGGGGTGACAGATTTTGGGGTGTTGTCGGGGTGACAGATTTTGGGGTGTTGCCGGGGTGATAATGTTAGGGGTGTTGTCGGGGTGACAGATTTGGGGTGTTGCCGAGGTGATAATGTTAGGGGTGTTGTCGGGGTGACAGATTTTGGGGTGTTGTCGGGGTGACAGATTTTGGGGTGTTGCTGGGTGATAATGTTAGGGGTGTTGTCGGGGTGACAGATTTTGGGGTGTTGTCGGGGTGACAGATTTTGTGGTGTTGCCGGGGTGATAATGTTAGGGGTGTTGTCGGGATGACAGATTTTGGGGTGTTGCCGGGGTGATAATGTTAGGGGTGTTGTCGGGGTGACAGATTTTGGGGTGTTGTCGGGGTGACAGATTTTGGGGTGTTGTCGGGGTGACAGATTTTGGGGTGTTGCCGGGGTGATAATGTTAGGGGTGTTGTCGGGGTGACAGATTTTGGGGTGTTGCCGGGGTGATAATGTTACGGGTGTTGTCGGGGTGACAGATTTTGGGGTGTTGCCGGGGTGATAATGTTAGGGGTGTTGTCGGGGTGACAGATTTTGGGGTGTTGTCGGGGTGACAGATTTTGGGGTGTTGTCGGGGTGACAGATTTTGGGGTGTTGCCGGGGTGATAATGTTACGGGTGTTGTCGGGGTGACAGATTTTGGGGTGTTGTCGGGGTGACAGATTTTGGGGTGTTGTCGGGGTGACAGATTTTGGGGTGTTGCCGGGGTGATAATGTTAGGGGTGTTGTCGGGGTGACAGATTTTGGGGTGTTGCCGGGGTGATAATGTTAGGGGTGTTGTCGGGGTGACAGATTTTGGGGTGTTGCCGGGGTGATAATGTTAGGGGTGTTGTCGGGGTGACAGATTTTGGGGTGTTGCCGGGGTGATAATGTTAGGGGTGTTGTCGGGGTGACAGATTTTGGGGTGTTGCCGGGGTGACAGATTTTGGGGTGTTGCCGGGGTGACAGATTTTGGCGTGTTGTCTGGATGACTGATTTTGGGGTGTTGCTTATGTAACAGATTTTGGGGTGTTGCTGATGTAACAGATTTTGGGGTGCTGCCGGGGTGACAGATTTTGGGGTGTTGCTGATGTAACAGATTTTGGGGTGCTGCCGGGGTGACAGATTTTGGGGTGTTGCCGGGGTGACAGATTTTGGGGTGTAGCCGGGGTGACAGATTTTGGGGTGTTGCTGATGTAACAGATTTTGGGGTTTTGCTGATGTAACAGATTTTGGTGTGTTGCCGGGGTGAAAGATTTTGGGGTGTAGCCGGGGTGACAGATTTTGGGGTGCTTTTGGTGTGACAGATTTTGGGGTGTTGCCGGGGTGACAGATTTTGGGGTGTTGCTGATTTAACAGATTTTGGGGTGTTGCTGATGTAACAGATTTTGGGGTGTTGCCGGGGTGAAAGATTTTGGGGTGTAGCCGGGGTGACAGATTTTGGGGTGCTGTCGGGGTGACAGATTTTGGTGTGTTGCCGGGGTGACAGATTTTGGGGTGTTGCCGGGGTGACAGATTTTGGGGTGTTGCTGATGTAACAGATTTTGGTGTGTTGCCGGGGTGACAGATTTTGGTGTGTTGCCGGGGTGACAGATTTTGGGGTGTTGCCGGGGTGACAGATTTTGGGGTGTGGTTGGTGTGACAGATTATGGGGTGTTGCCGGGGTGACAGATTATGGGGTGTTGCCGGGGTGACAGATTTTGGGGTGTTGCCGGGGTGACAGATTTTGGGGTGTTGCCGGGGTGACAGATTTTGGCGTGTTGTCTGGATGACTGATTTTGGGGTGTTGCTGATGTAACAGATTTTGGGGGTGTTGCCGGGGTGACAGATTTTGGCGTGCTGTCGGTGTGACAGATTATGGGGTGTTGCCGGGGTGACAGATTTTGGGGTGTTGCCGGGGTGACAGATTTTGGGGTGTTGCCGGGGTGACAGATTTTGGGGGTGTTGTCGGGATGACAGATTTTGGGGTGTTGCTTATGTAACAGATTTTGGGGTGTTGCTGATGTAACAGATTTTGGGGGTGTTGCCGGGGTGACAGATTTTGGGGTGTTGTCGGGGTGACAGATTTTGGGGTGTTGCCGGGGTGATAATGTTAGGGGTGTTGTCGGGGTGACAGATTTTGGGGTGTTGCCGGGGTGATAATGTTAGGGGTTGTCGGGGTGACAGATTTTGGGGTGTTGTCGGGGTGACAGATTTTGGGGTGTTGCCGGGGTGATAATGTTAGGGGTGTTGTCGGGGTGACAGATTTTGGGGTGTTTTGCTGGGGTGATAATGTTAGGGGTGTTGTCGGGGTGACAGATTTTGGGGTGTTGTCGGGGTGACAGATTTTGGGGTGTTGCCGGGGTGATAATGTTAGGGGTGTTGTCGGGGTGACAGATTTTGGGGTGTTGTCGGGGTGACAGATTTTGTGGTGTTGCCGGGGTGATAATGTTAGGGGTGTTGTCGGGATGACAGATTTTGGGGTGTTGCCGGGGTGATAATGTTAGGGGTGTTGTCGGGGTGACAGATTTTGGGGTGTTGTCGGGGTGACAGATTTTGGGGTGTTGTCGGGGTGACAGATTTTGGGGTGTTGCCGGGGTGATAATGTTAGGGGTGTTGTCGGGGTGACAGATTTTGGGGTGTTGCCGGGGTGATAATGTTACGGGTGTTGTCGGGGTGACAGATTTTGGGGTGTTGCCGGGGTGATAATGTTAGGGGTGTTGTCGGGGTGACAGATTTTGGGGTGTTGTCGGGGTGACAGATTTTGGGGTGCTGTCGGTGTGACAGATTTTGGGGTGTTGCCGGGGTGACAGATTTTGGGGTGTTGCTGATTTAACAGATTTTGGGGTGTTGCTGATGTAACAGATTTTGGGGTGTTGCTGATGTAACAGATTTTGGTGTGTTGCCGGGGTGACAGATTTTGGGGTGCTGTCGGGGTGACAGATTTTGGTGTGTTGCCGGGGTGACAGATTTTGGGGTGTTGCCGGGGTGACAGATTTTGGGGTGTTGCTGATGTAACAGATTTTGAGGTGTTGCTGATGTAACAGATTTTGGTGTGTTGCCGGGGTGACAGATTTAGGTGTGTTGCCGGGGTGACAGATTTTGGGGTGTTGCCGGGGTGACAGATTTTGGGGTGATGTCGGTGTGACAGATTATGGGGTGTTGCCGGGGTGACAGATTATGGGGTGTTGCCGGGGTGACAGATTTTGGGGTGTTGCCGGGGTGACAGATTTTGGGGTGTTGCCGGGGTGACAGATTTTGGCGTGTTGTCTGGATGACTGATTTTGGGGTGTTGCTTATGTAACAGATTTTGGGGTGTTGCTGATGTAACAGATTTTGGGGTGCTGCCGGGGTGACAGATTTTGGGGTGTTGCTGATGTAACAGATTTTGGGGTGCTGCCGGGGTGACAGATTTTGGGGTGTTGCCGGGGTGACAGATTTTGGGGTGTAGCCGGGGTGACAGATTTTGGGGTGTTGCTGATGTAACAGATTTTGGGGTGTTGCTGATGTAACAGATTTTGGTGTGTTGCCGGGGTGAAAGATTTTGGGGTGTAGCCGGGGTGACAGATTTTGGGGTGCTGTCGGTGTGACAGATTTTGGGGTGTTGCCGGGGTGACAGATTTTGGGGTGTTGCTGATTTAACAGATTTTGGGGTGTTGCTGATGTAACAGATTTTGGGGTGTTGCCGGGGTGAAAGATTTTGGGGTGTAGCCGGGGTGACAGATTTTGGGGTGCTGTCGGGGTGACAGATTTTGGTGTGTTGCCGGGGTGACAGATTTTGGGGTGTTGCCGGGGTGACAGATTTTGGGGTGTTGCTGATGTAACAGATTTTGGTGTGTTGCCGGGGTGACAGATTTTGGTGTGTTGCCGGGGTGACAGATTTTGGGGTGTTGCCGGGGTGACAGATTTTGGGGTGATGTTGGTGTGACAGATTATGGGGTGTTGCCGGGGTGACAGATTATGGGGTGTTGCCGGGGTGACAGATTTTGGGGTGTTGCCGGGGTGACAGATTTTGGGGTGTTGCCGGGGTGACAGATTTTGGTGTGTTGTCTGGATGACTGATTTTGGGGTGTTGCTGATGTAACAGATTTTGGGGGTGTTGCCGGGGTGACAGATTTTGGCGTGCTGTCGGTGTGACAGATTATGGGGTGTTGCCGGGGTGACAGATTTTGGGGTGTTGCCGGGGTGACAGATTTTGGGGTGTTGCCGGGGTGACAGATTTTGGGGGTGTTGTCGGGATGACAGATTTTGGGGTGTTGCTTATGTAACAGATTTTGGGGTGTTGCTGATGTAACAGATTTTGGGGGTGTTGCCGGGGTGACAGATTTTGGGGTGTTGTCGGGGTGACAGATTTTGGGGTGTTGCCGGGGTGATAATGTTAGGGGTGTTGTCGGGGTGACAGATTTTGGGGTGTTGCCGGGGTGATAATGTTAGGGGTTGTCGGGGTGACAGATTTTGGGGTGTTGTCGGGGTGACAGATTTTGGGGTGTTGCCGGGGTGATAATGTTAGGGGTGTTGTCGGGGTGACAGATTTGGGGTGTTAATGTTAGGGGTGTTGTCGGGGTGACAGATTTTGGGGTGTTGTCGGGGTGACAGATTTTGGGGTGTTGCCGGGGTGATAATGTTAGGGGTGTTGTCGGGGTGACAGATTTTGGGGTGTTGTCGGGGTGACAGATTTTGTGGTGTTGCCGGGGTGATAATGTTAGGGGTGTTGTCGGGATGACAGATTTTGGGGTGTTGCCGGGGTGATAATGTTAGGGGTGTTGTCGGGGTGACAGATTTTGGGGTGTTGTCGGGGTGACAGATTTTGGGGTGTTGTCGGGGTGACAGATTTTGGGGTGTTGTCGGGGTGACAGATTTTGGGGTGTTGCCGGGGTGATAATGTTACGGGTGTTGTCGGGGTGACAGATTTTGGGGTGTTGCCGGGGTGATAATGTTAGGGGTGTTGTCGGGGTGACAGATTTTGGGGTGTTGCCGGGGTGATAATGTTACGGGTGTTGTCGGGGTGACAGATTTTGGGGTGTTGCCGGGGTGATAATGTTACGGGTGTTGTCGGGGTGACAGATTTTGGGGTGTTGTCGGGGTGACAGATTTTGGGGTGTTGTCGGGGTGACAGATTTTGGGGTGTTGCCGGGGTGATAATGTTAGGGGTGTTGTCGGGGTGACAGATTTTGGGGTGTTGCCGGGGTGATAATGTTAGGGGTGTTGTCGGGGTGACAGATTTTGGGGTGTTGCCGGGGTGATAATGTTAGGGGTGTTGTCGGGGTGACAGATTTTGGGGTGTTGCCGGGGTGATAATGTTAGGGGTGTTGTCGGGGTGACAGATTTTGGGGTGTTGCCGGGGTGATAATGTTAGGGGTGTTGTCGGGGTGACAGATTTTGGGGTGTTGCCGGGGTGACAGATTTTGGGGTGTTGCCGGGGTGACAGATTTTGGCGTGTTGTCTGGATGACTGATTTTGGGGTGTTGCTTATGTAACAGATTTTGGGGTGTTGCTGATGTAACAGATTTTGGGGTGCTGCCGGGGTGACAGATTTTGGGGTGTTGCTGATGTAACAGATTTTGGGGTGCTGCCGGGGTGACAGATTTTGGGGTGTTGCCGGGGTGACAGATTTTGGGGTGTAGCCGGGGTGACAGATTTTGGGGTGTTGCTGATGTAACAGATTTTGGGGTGTTGCTGATGTAACAGATTTTGGTGTGTTGCCGGGGTGAAAGATTTTGGGGTGTAGTCGGGGTGACAGATTTTGGGGTGCTGTCGGTGTGACAGATTTTGGGGTGTTGCCGGGGTGACAGATTTTGGGGTGTTGCTGATTTAACAGATTTTGGGGTGTTGCTGATGTAACAGATTTTGGGGTGTTGCCGGGGTGAAAGATTTTGGGGTGTAGCCGGGGTGACAGATTTTGGGGTGCTGTCGGGGTGACAGATTTTGGTGTGTTGCCGGGGTGACAGATTTTGGGGTGTTGCCGGGGTGACAGATTTTGGGGTGTTGCTGATGTAACAGATTTTGGTGTGTTGCCGGAGTGACAGATTTTGGTGTGTTGCCGGGGTGACAGATTTTGGGGTGTTGCCGGGGTGACAGATTTTGGGGTGATGTTGGTGTGACAGATTATGGGGTGTTGCCGGGGTGACAGATTATGGGGTGTTGTCGGGGTGACAGATTTTGGGGTGTTGCCGGGGTGATAATGTTAGGGGTGTTGTCGGGGTGACAGATTTTGGGGTGTTGCCGGGGTGATAATGTTAGGGGTTGTCGGGGTGACAGATTTTGGGGTGTTGTCGGGGTGACAGATTTTGGGGTGTTGCCGGGGTGATAATGTTAGGGGTGTTGTCGGGGTGACAGATTTTGGGGTGTTTTGCTGGGGTGATAATGTTAGGGGTGTTGTCGGGGTGACAGATTTTGGGGTGTTGTCGGGGTGACAGATTTTGTGGTGTTGCCGGGGTGATAATGTTAGGGGTGTTGTCGGGATGACAGATTTTGGGGTGTTGCCGGGGTGATAATGTTAGGGGTGTTGTCGGGGTGACAGATTTTGGGGTGTTGTCGGGGTGACAGATTTTGGGGTGTTGTCGGGGTGACAGATTTTGGGGTGTTGCCGGGGTGATAATGTTAGGGGTGTTGTCGGGGTGACAGATTTTGGGGTGTTGCCGGGGTGATAATGTTACGGGTGTTGTCGGGGTGACAGATTTTGGGGTGTTGCCGGGGTGATAATGTTAGGGGTGTTGTCGGGGTGACAGATTTTGGGGTGTTGTCGGGGTGACAGATTTTGGGGTGTTGTCGGGGTGACAGATTTTGGGGTGTTGTCGGGGTGACAGATTTTGGGGTGTTGCCGGGGTGATAATGTTAGGGGTGTTGTCGGGGTGACAGATTTTGGGGTGTTGTCGGGGTGACAGATTTTGTGGTGTTGCCGGGGTGATAATGTTAGGGGTGTTGTCGGGGTGACAGATTTTGTGGTGTTGCCGGGGTGATAATGTTAGGGGTGTTGTCGGGGTGACAGATTTTGGGGTGTTGCCGGGGTGATAATGTTAGGGGTGTTGTCGGGGTGACAGATTTTGGGGTGTTGTCGGGGTGACAGATTTTGGGGTGTTGTCGGGGTGACAGATTTTGTGGTGTTGCCGGGGTGATAATGTTAGGGGTGTTGTCGGGGTGACAGATTTTGGGGTGTTGCCGGGGTGACAGATTTTGGGGTGTTGTCGGGGTGACAGATTTTGTGGTGTTGCCGGGGTGATAATGTTAGGGGTGTTGTCGGGGTGACAGATTTTGGGGTGTTGCCGGGGTGATAATGTTAGGGGTTGTCGGGGTGACAGATTTTGGGGTGTTGTCGGGGTGACAGATTTTGGGGTGTTGCCGGGGTGATAATGTTAGGGGTGTTGTCGGGGTGACAGATTTTGGGGTGTTGCCGGGGTGATAATGTTAGGGGTGTTGTCGGGGTGACAGATTTTGGGGTGTTGTCGGGGTGACAGATTTTGGGGTGTTGTCGGGGTGACAGATTTTGTGGTGTTGCCGGGGTGATAATGTTAGGGGTGTTGTCGGGGTGACAGATTTTGGGGTGTTGTCGGGGTGACAGATTTTGGGGTGTTGTCGGGGTGACAGATTTTGTGGTGTTGCCGGGGTGATAATGTTAGGGGTGTTGTCGGGGTGACAGATTTTGGGGTGTTGCCGGGGTGATAATGTTAGGGGTTGTCGGGGTGACAGATTTTGGGGTGTTGTCGGGGTGACAGATTTTGGGGTGTTGCCGGGGTGATAATGTTAGGGGTGTTGTCGGGGTGACAGATTTTGGGGTGTTGCCGGGGTGATAATGTTAGGGGTGTTGTCGGGGTGACAGATTTTGGGGTGTTGTCGGGGTGACAGATTTTGGGGTGTTGTCGGGGTGACAGATTTTGTGGTGTTGCCGGGGTGATAATGTTAGGGGTGTTGTCGGGATGACAGATTTTGGGGTGTTGCCGGGGTGATAATGTTAGGGGTGTTGTCGGGGTGACAGATTTTGGGGTGTTGTCGGGGTGACAGATTTTGGGGTGTTGTCGGGGTGACAGATTTTGGGGTGTTGCCGGGGTGATAATGTTAGGGGTGTTGTCGGGGTGACAGATTTTGGGGTGTTGCCGGGGTGATAATGTTACGGGTGTTGTCGGGGTGACAGATTTTGGGGTGTTGCCGGGGTGATAATGTTAGGGGTGTTGTCGGGGTGACAGATTTTGGGGTGTTGTCGGGGTGACAGATTTTGGGGTGTTGTCGGGGTGACAGATTTTGGGGTGTTGCCGGGGTGATAATGTTACGGGTGTTGTCGGGGTGACAGATTTTGGGGTGTTGTCAGGGTGACAGATTTTGGGGTGTTGTCGGGGTGACAGATTTTGGGGTGTTGCCGGGGTGATAATGTTAGGGGTGTTGTCGGGGTGACAGATTTTGGGGTGTTGCCGGGGTGATAATGTTAGGGGTGTTGTCGGGGTGACAGATTTTGGGGTGTTGCCGGGGTGATAATGTTAGGGGTGTTGTCGGGGTGACAGATTTTGGGGTGTTGCCGGGGTGATAATGTTAGGGGTGTTGTCGGGGTGACAGATTTTGTGGTGTTGCCGGGGTGATAATGTTAGGGGTGTTGTCGGGATGACAGATTTTGGGGTGTTGCCGGGGTGATAATGTTAGGGGTGTTGTCGGGGTGACAGATTTTGGGGTGTTGTCGGGGTGACAGATTTTGGGGTGTTGTCGGGGTGACAGATTTTGGGGTGTTGCCGGGGTGATAATGTTAGGGGTGTTGTCGGGGTGACAGATTTTGGGGTGTTGTCGGGGTGACAGATTTTGGGGTGTTGTCGGGGTGACAGATTTTGGGGTGTTGTCGGGGTGACAGATTTTGGGGTGTTGCCGGGGTGATAATGTTAGGGGTGTTGTCGGGGTGACAGATTTTGGGGTGTTGTCGGGGTGACAGATTTTGTGGTGTTGCCGGGGTGATAATGTTAGGGGTGTTGTCGGGGTGACAG
>NW_026609043.1:277500-372500 GCF_029499605.1 Hyla sarda | reverse complement strand
GCAAAAAAGTGAAATTTATTCCGTATCTTGGTGAAAGTTACAGCGACGTTTCAACCTGCTCTCCTGGTCTTTCTCAAGCATTCTTGTGTATATATATCTCACCCGTCCAGACGTGCGGGGGGGGGGAGATGAGGGGGCGTGGCTTCTTGCTCTGCAGACGTGCGGGGGGGGGGGGAGATGAGGGGGCGTGGCTTCTTGCTCTGCAGACGTGCGGGGGGGGGGGGGGAGATGAGGGGGCGTGGCTTCTTGCTCTGCAGACGTGCGGGGGGAGATGAGGGGGCGTGGCTTCTTGCTCTGCAGACGTGCGGGGGGAGATGAGGGGCGTGGCTTCTTGCTCTGCAGACGTGCGGGGGGAGATGAGGGGCGTGGCTTCTTGCTCTGCAGACGTGCGGGGGGGGGAGATGAGGGGGCGTGGCTTCTTGCTCTGCAGACGTGCGGGGGGGAGATGAGGGGGCGTGGCTTCTTGCTCTGCAGACGTGCGGGGGGAGATGAGGGGGCGTGGCTTCTTGCTCTGCAGACGTGCGGGGGGAGATGAGGGGGCGTGGCTTCTTGCTCTGCAGACGTGCGGGGGGAGATGAGGGGGGCGTGGCTTCTTGCTCTGCAGACGTGCGGGGGGAGATGAGGGGGCGTGGCTTCTTGCTCTGCAGACGTGCAGGGGGGAGATGAGGGGGCGTGGCTTCTTGCTCTGCAGACGTGCGGGGGGGGAGATGAGGGGGGCGTGGCTTCTTGCTCTGCAGACGTGCGGGGGGAGATGAGGGGGGCGTGGCTTCTTGCTCCCCATGCAGACCTGCGTCCTCTGCCTTCACTCCCCCCAGCTGTAGCTTCGGAGAGCTGAGAGGAGGAGACGCGTCTGCACGGGGAGATGCTTACGGCGCTCTGCAGTCTGTATGGAGGGGGCTCGGGATTCCTGCCCGCTCCATACTCTGCAGCCCCCGGCTGTTCTCAGTAGCCGGGAGCCGCCACTAATAGTCAGCAAGCGGCGATTGCCGTGGCTGGCTATTAACCCTTTAGATCGCCGCTGTCAAAGCGGACAGCAGCGTTTAAAAGGGGACATGTGAATGCTCCCTGGTGGGCTAGTGGAGTGGATCGTTCCCCCCCCCCCCCCCCCCGCAGCGCGATCACGGGGAGAGATCCACTATGGAGGTAGCCGGAGGACTTACCTCTGTTCCCTGCTGTCCCGCTCTGTCATTGATGGATCCTGGCTGGACCAGGCTCTATCAATGGATCACAGAGCACACAGATCAATGGAGTTCAATAGAATCTATTCATCTGTCTGAGGAATCTAATGATTCCTCCTATAAGTGTAATAAAGTGTAAAAAAAAAAAAGTTTTACTATAAGTTTGAAAGACACGCATGTTTCATCTGGAGGGCCACAGTTTGAAGACCGCTGCATTAACCCCTTCCGTGTTAAAAGTTCAAATCACCCCCTTTTCCTATATAAAAACATGTAAACATAATAGAAATAAACATATTTGGTATCGCTGCGTGCGTAATTGTACAACCTATTAAAATATAACAATATGTATCCCGTACGGTAAATGTAAAAAAATACCAAACCACAGATTTGCAATTTTTATAATATCCCAGAAAAAAAAGTTAAAAAGTCAGATCAATACCAAAATGGTACCGATACAAAAAACAGATTATGGCGCAAAAAATTGGCCCTCATACAGCCTGGTATGCGGAAAAAAAATAGCTACAGGGGTTAAAAAATGGCAATAAAAAAAATTTTGAAAAAGTTCAGAATTAGTAAAACATGACGTAAACGACACAAATCTGGTATTACTGTAATCAGGCGCCTAAAGTATAAAACTTACATGTTATCTCAACCACAAGGTAAATGGCGCAGAAAAGAGAAACCACCAAATCTGCAAAATTATCTTTTACTATTTCAATTTCACTTCCCCAAATATTTTTTTTGTGGTTTAGAGAATATGTTATTAAAAAATGAAAAGATATCCTTATAGCAGGTAGGTATCCTTATAGCAGGTAGGTATCCTTATAGCAGGTAGGTATCATTATAGCAGGTAGGTATCATTATAGCAGGTAGGTATCATTATAGCAGGTAGGTATCATTATAGCAGGTAGGTATCCTTATAGCAGGTAGGTATCCTTATAGCAGGTAGGTATCCTTATAGCAGGTAGGTATCATTATAGTAGGTAGTTATGGCTATTATAGGGCGAGGAGGAAAAAATAAGAGCGTAAAAGTGAAAATTGGCCGGGATAAGAGGATCGTCATGAGGGACAAGTAGATTCTACTCCATTTTAGTCCCGTGGACAAGTAGTTTTTTCATAAAATTTCCCACCCCTGTCCGATGATATTTATACCTGGAAGGGGGGGGGGATGGATGGTATTTATACCTGGAGGGGGGGGGGGGGATGGATGGTATTTATACCTGGAGGGGATGGATGGTATTTATACCTGGAGGGGGGGGGGGTGGATGATATTTATACCTGGATGGAGGGGGATGGATGATATTTATACCTGGAGGGGGGGGGGGATGGATGATATTTATACCTGGATGGAGGGGGATGGATGATATTTATACCTGGAGGGGGGGGGGGGGGATGGATGGTATTTATACCTGGAGGGGATGGATGGTATTTATACCTGGAGGGGGGGGGGGGTGGATGATATTTATACCTGGAGGGGGGGGGGGATGGATGGTATTTATACCTGGAGGGGATGGATGATATTTATACCTGGAGGGGGGGGGGGGGGATGGATGGTATTTATACCTGGAGGGGATGGATGGTATTTATACCTGGAGGGGGGGGGGGGTGGATGATATTTATACCTGGATGGAGGGGGATGGATGATATTTATACCTGGAGGGGGGGGGGGATGGATGATATTTATACCTGGATGGAGGGGGATGGATGATATTTATACCTGGAGGGGGGGGGGGTTGGATGATATTTATACCTGGGGGGGGGGGGGGGGATGGATGATATTTATACCTGGAGGGGGTGGGTGGGATGGATGATATTTATATCTGAGGGGGGGGGGGGGTTTGGATGATATTTATACCTGGATGGAGGGGGATGGATGATATTTATACCTGGAGGGGGTGGGTGGGATGGATGATATTTATATCTGAGGGGGGGTTGGATGATATTTATACCTGGAGGGGGGGGGGGGATGGATGATATTTATATCTGAGGGGGGGGGGGTTGGATGATATTTATACCTGTAGACCTTTATTTTCCCCCTGTGCTTATTCTCATCTCACATACTGCAGAATGGAGCTCCGCTTTGCATCTTGCCCCTGACTTGTTTCGCTCATTGATTCCCCATTGTTGTGTTTTAGGTGTCATCAGGGGCATCTCGGCCCTTTTTAGCCCTTCGTATTATTGGAGTTTTTTTTTCTCTCTTTCAGTCATCAGTCGCTCAATGGCTGCTCTTTCCGTCCACTCAGACCCCTTTACTGAGGTTGGAGTTTCTCCTGTAAAGCCGCTGTCTCAGAGGGTGGTGCGGCATGCCCTGGCGATCATGCATCTTCTCATCACAGAGGTGGGTACTGCGGGGTCTGGGTCACATGACTAATCATCCATTATTTACTCCCCCAATATTTGCACTGGTGCTTGATGCCTGTGACATGCAGATCAATGGGCGATCCCCTATGGAAGTAGCGGGAGGGCTCTCCTTTCCTTCCCTGGCTTTCTTGGATCTGTAATTGATTGAGCCTGTCTGGCGCACAGAGGACACAGATCAATGGAGTTCTATAGGGTCTAATGATTGCTTCTAAAAGTCCCTTAGGGAATAATAAAGTGTGTTTAAAAAAAAAAAAAATGAAGAAAGTGAAAGTATCAAAAACACATTGACACCTTCCATATTAAAAGTTCACATCACACCCCCCCTCCTTTTCCCATTTTCCATACAAAAAAACTGGTAAAAATAAATATTTTGTATTGCCGCATGCCTAATTTTCCCAACTGTTAAAATATAACCTTAAATATCCTGTACGGTCAATGGCATAAACATTTAAAAAAAAAAAAAATACTAAACCACGTGATTGCGTTTTATTTTTATTTTTTTTTATAACATCATATCCAGAAAAAATTAAAAAGCAATCAAAAAGTCTGATCAATACCAAAATAAAATGTTATAGGGGGCAGAAACTGGCAATAAAATAAAAATAACCCAAAAAAACATGTCGGAAACTAAACAAATTTGGTATTGCTGTAATCAAGGTGACCTAAAGTATCTAAATACTATGTATAAATGGTGTAAAAAATAAAACCCCCAAATTTGCTAAATTGCGTGTTTTTTATATTTTATTTTTTTTCAATTTCACCTCAAAAATATGTCATTTTTTAGTTTAGTTTTTTAGCATATGTTATGAAAAATAAAAGATGTCATTACAAAGTACAATTGGCCCCGCAAACAACAAGCCGGATGGAACAATAGGAGTTATTGCAATTATAGGGTGAGGAGGTGCTAATAATTTTGTGTACCAGGACACGTGCATCGTCATGAGGGACAAGTAGATTGTGCTCCGTTTTAGCACCTTGGACAAGTAGTTTTATTTTTAATTAAATCTCCATTCCCCTGGTTGGTAGATTACCAGAAACTAATGTTCCCAGGGGGTCTGCCTCCATAGTAGTAACTGGGGGTCTACATTTATAGTAGTAACTGGGGGTCTACATACATGTGCAATGCCTGAAGTAGCTCCCGGAGCCGAGGGCCCCATAATTGTTGTCACCTGGCCCTTCTCTAGTCTAGTATAAAAATCGTTGTCTAGAGGGTGCGGATGTCCTGTCAACCTTCTGCCGGCCCTGTGATGTTGGGCTCAGGAACAATGATGCCTGGTACTGCTCAGTGTTGGGTTGGCATCTGATGCTGGTCCTGTTGTCTGGTGCTGCCCCATTTTGGATTGACCTTTGGTGTTGTACTTGTGTGGCATCTGCTGTTGGGTTCAGTGACTGTAATGACTGGTGCTGCCTCCTGTTAAGATGAAGTTTGGTTCTGCCCAGTGTTGTGTTGACAGCTAATGCTGGTCATGTGTGGCATGTGGTGCTCCCCCTGTGTTGGGTTTTTATCTTGTGCTTTTCTCACTGTAGGTTGGGCAGTGGTGTCAGTGTCTCCACTATAGGAATGATTGTATGTCATTGGTGATGCTTATTGCGTTTTCTTCAGGGGGATCCGGTGACTACAGGGGACACAGCGCTGCATCGGTCACTAGATCAGCGAACCGAAGACAAGAAGTTTGCCATTGACCAAATCATGAAGCTGGTTTTGGGAATCCTGCACCTACTGAACGAGGTCAGTGCCTCTAATGATGTCATCACTGTGGGGATCAGTTTACTATTATGCATTATAAGATATGTGGGTTCAGGCTGCAATTATTACACTGAGGGCCAGTGATTATGGTCAGTATAATTACACTGAGGGCCTGTGATTAGGGTCAGTATAATTACACTGAGGGCCGGTGATTAGGGTCAGTATAATTACACTGAGGGCCGGTGATTAGGGTCAGTATAATTACACTGAGGGCCTGTGATTAGGGTCAGTATAATTACACTGAGGGCCGGTGATTAGGGTCAGTATAATTACACTGAGGGCCGGTGATTAGGGTCAGTATAATTACACTGAGGGCCGGTGATTAGGGTCAGTATAATTACACTGAGGGCCGGTGATTAGGGTCAGTATAATTACACTGAGGGCCGGTGATTAGGGTCAGTATAATTACACTGAGGGCCGGTGATTAGGGTCAGTATAATTACACTGAGGGCCGGTGATTAGGGTCAGTATAATTACACTGAGGGCCGGTGATTAGGGTCAGTATAATTACACTGAGGGCCGGTGATTAGGGTCAGTATAATTACACTGAGGGCCGGTGATTAGGGTCAGTATAATTACACTGAGGGCCGGTGATTAGGGTCAGTATAATTACACTGAGGGCCGGTGATTAGGGTCAGTATAATTACACTGAGGGCCGGTGATTAGGGTCAGTATAATTACACTGAGGGCCGGTGATTAGGGTCAGTATAATTACACTGAGGGCCGGTGATTAGGGTCAGTATAATTACACTGAGGGCCGGTGATTAGGGTCAGTATAATTACACTGAGACTACTTCAGAGGACAAAAGGTAAGCGGCACCAGCAACCAATATCTTAATCCACCTATGGACCAAAGACAGCTGTGGGGGTCTGAGATCAACAACCCGCGGCGGTGCTAGGACGGAAGGTAAGTGTCAATAAATAGTACGATCAAAGAAAAAACTAATCCTGCACTCACCGCACAGTATCGCGGCCTCGGATTCCGGACCTCCTCGGATGGCGTGGGAGTAGCAGCCGCTGCTGACAGCGCTCAGAAATGGGCAACAGCCGGCGGTTTCGCATTACAATCAACGCTTCTTCCGGCCCAATGACAACGTCATTGCGCTGGTTTTTTATCAGGTGATTACTGAATCATGTGACCAGGTGACGTGAACGGTGCAGAATCAAATAAGGAAGGAAAATAACGTAAGTATAACTAATACCTTAAACCAAAACGTAATAAACACTATTACTTATTAATTGTAGCACTTTTTATAAAAAGGGGGACATGTCTAGTCTGTCATTTAATCCAAGCGGACCTTGAGCTTCTAAGCGCAAGATCCACTTGGCCTCAGCTTGCAGCAGAGCCTGCCTTCTATTCATGTTGTTGCGGAACGATGTAACCAGTTCTATTCCTCCAAATCGGATAGCGGCACAGTTTCCATTATGTTCGGATCGCATGTGTTCTACAAATCGAGAGGAACCACCTCCTTTTTTTACCGAATCTACATGCTCTCGGATCCTTATCCGTAATGGTCTTTCTGTTTTTCCAACATAAAAGTTGCCACATATACAGAGCAAAAAATAAACTACAAAACTACTGCGACAGGTAATTAACTCCTTCGTCCTAATTGTATGGCCCCCCAGCAGTAGTGTGTTTGAATTAATATTCATGCTGCATTGGGTACATGATCCACATTTCCTTTTGGAAAGGGGGTAGTTAACCAGGTTTCTTGACCTTTCTTCTTCTTAATTTGTTTTGATTTGTTTTTCAGGAATTCTTGAATTGTACCATTCTTTCTAAAAGTAACAATAGGTCTATTTATTGCTGTATCTTGTATATCAGGGTCTGCAAGCAGAAGATGCCAATTACTAGATATAGCTGTTTTAATCATGGAATTCAAAGGGCTATTCTTGAAAGCAAATATTAATCTTTTTATTAGCTGGGTTGGTCGTCTTAGAACAATTTTTACTTTTAATAAGATCAGTCGTATTTTTAGATTCGGCTTTTCTATATGCTTGATTAACAATATTAGCAGGATAGCCCCTCGCTCTTAACTTTCTGATAATTAAGCAGCTTGTTTTTTAAAACAATCATCTTCAGAATTATTTTTCCTTAATTTCAGGAATTGACTGTATGGGATCCCGTCTTTGACTTGTTTCGGGTGTGACCTACCATAATGCAGGATGGCATTTTTTGCCACAGGTTTTCTGTAACCTTCAGAGATCAATTGGCCGTTTTTTACCAATAATCGCAGATCGAGAAACTCGAGAGTATCTCCTCCATACACACTTGTAAACTGCATATTCATTTTGTTCTCCACATTGAGGAAAGACACAAAATCCTTAAACTCTGATTGGGTCCCCTCCCAGACCACTAACACGTCATCCATATATCTCATATACGCCTTCAGATGTCCGATAAAAGGGTTTTTGGTACTGTAAATATATTGTTTCTCAAAAATAGATAGAAAGAGGTTAGCATATGAACATGAGGTCGGGCTCCCCATGGCAGTCCCTGTGCGTTGTCTGTACCATGGTGTATCAAATTTAAAGGTATTGTTGGTAAGTATAAACATTAATGCATCACAGATAAAGTTGATGTATGTCGGATTCTTATCTGTCTGATTAAGTATTGTGCGGACGGCCTGCACACCCGCATCGTGAGGAATGCGGGTGTTCAAAGCCTCCACATCAATGGATGCTAAAGTGTAAGAACTCTGCCAACAAAAATCCTGCACAAATCTCAATACATCCCCTGTATCTTTTAAATAGGCTGGCATCTCAATCAGTAGTGGGCGTAATGCCCAGTCCACATATTTTGAAAGATGCTCAGTAATTGAGCCCATTCCAGCCACAATGGGCCTACCTGGGGGGGAGGTATGGGATTTGTGCACCTTTGGGAGTAGATACCATTATCCAATATCAGGGATGGCTCCTGAAGAGTTGGAATTTAGTAGAATATTAGCTAATTTAGCAGCAGGAGAACCTGATCCACAAGAGAGTGTTCAGACTCAGTCATCACGGTTTACAGGGGGAGTTCCTTCTTCTTTTAATCCTCCTGTTATCCCAGGAAGTCCCATAGATTTGTTTAGTAAAGCAGTCAGAAATTAGATGAAAGCACTAATATACCCACAAGCCACTTGTAACATCTCCCAAAAAGAAAAAAAAGGTTTGGTCTGGATCGCAGAACGGGAAGATCTTATAGTATCCAGAGCCGACAAAGGAGGAAGTATTGTAGTGTGGTCTCAGGAACAATATAATAAAGAAGCAATTCGCCAGTTACAGGATGTGGTTACTTATGAAAAACTAGTTGCGAACCCTACTATCAGAACTAAAGAAAGATTGAGGTCATTTCTTAGGGGGCATGTGGAATCGGGAGCAATAGATACAAGACTGGCTGAACGGTTGATACCTGAAAATCCTAAGGACCCTAAATGGTATCTACTTCCAAAGGTGCACAAATCCCATACCTCCCCCCCCAGGTAGGCCCATTGTGGCTGGAATGGGCTCAATTACTGAGCATCTTTCAAAATATGTGGACTGGGCATTACGCCCACTACTGATTGAGATGCCAGCTTATCTAAAAGATACAGGGGATGTATTGAGATTTGTGCAGGATTTTTGTTGGCAGAATTCTTATACTTTAGCATCCATGGATGTGGAGGCTTTGTACACCCGCATTCCTCATGATGCGGGTGTGCAGGCCGTCCGCACAATACAACGCACATATGCTAACCTCTTTCTATCTATTTTTGAGAAACAATATATTTACAGTACCAAAAACCCTTTTATCGGACATCTGAAGGCGGATATGAGTTATATGGATGACGTGTTAGTGGTCTGGGAGGGGACCCAATCCGAGTTTGAGGATTTTGTCTTTCCTCAATGTGGAGAACAAAATGAAAATGCAGTTTACAAGTGTGTATGGAGGAGATACTCTCGAGTTTCTTGATCTGCGATTATTGGTAAAAAACGGCCAATTGATCTCTGAAGGTTACAGAAAACCTGTGGCAAAAAATGCCATCCTGCATTATGATAGTTCACACCCGAAACAAGTCAAAGACGGGATCCCATACAGTCAATTCCTGAGATTAAGGAAAAATAATTCTGAAGATGATTGTTTTAAAAAACAAGCTGCTTAATTATCAGAAAGTTAAGAGCGAGGGGCTATCCTGCTAATATTGTTAATCAAGCATATAGAAAAGCCGAATCTAAAAATACGACTGATCTTATTAAAAGTAAAAATTGTTCTAAGACGACCAACCCAGCTAATAAAAAGATTAATATTTGCTTTCAAGAATAGCCCTTTGAATTCCATGATTAAAACAGCTATATCTAGTAATTGGCATCTTCTGCTTGCAGACCCTGATATACAAGATACAGCAATAAATAGACCTATTGTTACTTTTAGAAAGAATGGTACAATTCAAGAATTCCTGAAAAACAAATCAAAACAAATTAAGAAGAAGAAAGGTCAAGAAACCTGGTTAACTACCCCCTTTCCAAAAGGAAATAGGAAATGTGGATCATGTACCCAATGCAGCATGAATATTAATTCAAACACACTACTGCTGGGGGGCCATACAATTAGGACGAAGGAGTTAATTACCTGTCGCAGTAGTTTTGTAGTTTATTTTTTGCTCTGTATATGTGGCAACTTTTATGTTGGAAAAACAGAAAGACCATCACGGATAAGGATCCGAGAGCATGTATATTCGGTAAAAAAAGGAGGTGGTTCCTCTCGATTTGTAGAACACATGCGATCCGAACATAATGGAAACTGTGCCGCTATCCGATTTGGAGGAATAGAACTGGTTACATCGTTCCGCAACAACATGAATAGAAGGCAGGCTCTGCTGCAAGCTGAGGCCAAGTGGATCTTGCTCTTAGAAGCTCAAGGTCCGCTTGGATTAAATGACAGACTAGACATGTCCCCCTTTTTATAAAAAGTGCTACAATTAATAAGTAATAGTGTTTATTACGTTTTGGTTTAAGGTATTAGTTATACTTACGTTATTTTCCTTCCTTATTTGATTCTGCACCGTTCACGTCACCTGGTCACATGATTCAGTAATCACCTGATAAAAAACCAGCGCAATGACGTTGTCATTGGGCCGGAAGAAGCGTTGATTGTAATGCGAAACCGCCGGCTGTTGCCCATTTCTGAGCGCTGTCAGCAGCGGCTGCTACTCCCACGCCATCCGAGGAGGTCCGGAATCCGAGGCCGCGATACTGTGCGGTGAGTGCAGGATTAGTTTTTTCTTTGATCGTAATAATTACACTGAGGGCCGGTGATTAGGGTCAGTATAATTACACTGAGGGCCGGTGATCAGGGTCAGTATAATTACACTGAGGGCCGGTGATTATGGTAATTATTATTACACTGAGGGCCGGTGATTAGGGTCAGTATAATTACACTGAGGGCCGGTGATTAGGGTCAGTATAATTACACTGAGGGCCGGTGATTAGGGTCAGTATAATTACACTGAGGGCCGGTGATTAGGGTCAGTATAATTACACTGAGGGCCGGTGATTAGGGTCAGTATAATTACACTGAGGGCCGGTGATTAGGGTCAGTACAATTACACGGAGGGCCGGTGATTAGGGTCAGTACAATTACACTGAGGGCCGGTGATTATGGTCAGTATAATTACACTGAGGCCCGGTGATTATTGTAATTATTAACCTGTTAGGGACGAAGGGCGTATGCATACGCCCTTGCGTCCTGGTACTTAAGGATGAAGGGTGTATCCATACGCCCGTGGGAATTTAGGTCCCCGCCGTGCGGGGACCGGACCGGGGTGACTGCTGATATCGATCAGCAAGCACCTCGCGCAAATGCCCAGGGTGGTCATCAGACCCCCTTATGTCAGCGATCGGCGCAAATCGCAAGTGAATTCACACTTGCGATTTGCGGCGATTACGGGTCTATGGTGACCCGGAATATAAGGGGGATCGCGGTTGTCTAAGACGCCTACGATCCCCCTGAAGGGATAGGAGTGAGGTGGCAGGGGTGCCACCCCTCCTATCCCTGCTATTGGTGGTCTAGACGCGACCACCAATAGCAGATCCGGGACGGGGGGGGGTTAACTTTCGTTTTCCCCGTTCTGCCCACCCACAATAGGCGGGGCAGAACGGGGAACGGAAGGTGACCGGCGCCGAAGATCCACTTACCTGTCCGGAGGCAGCGGGCGACGGTGATCAGCGGGCGGCAATGTCGTGCGGCAGAGGACTGCTCCCTGGATCCTACGGAAGCCGGAAAGTTGCCTAGCAACATCTGGAGGACTACAGTGGTCTCTAACCTGTAGCCCTCTAGATGTTGCAAAACTACAACTCCCAGCATGCCCAGACAGCTGTTTGCTGTTTGGGCATGCTGGAATATGTAGTTTTGCAACAGCTGGAGGACTGCAGTTTGAGACCACTATACAGTGGTCTCTAAACTGTATCCCTCCAGATCTTGCAAAACTACAACTCCTAGCATGCCCAAACAGCTTTTTGGTGTCTGGGCATGCTGGGATTTGTAGTTTTGCACATTTGGAGGGTCACAGTTTGGAGATCGCTGTGCAATGGCCTATAAACTGTAGCCCTCCAGATGTTGCAAAGCTGCAAATACCAGCATGCCCAAACAGCAAACAGCTGTCAGCATGCTGGGAGTTGTAGTTGCGTACCTCCAGCTGTTGCATAACTACATCAGCTTGGAAAATACTGAGTTAGGTAACAGAACCTAACTGAAGGTTTTCCAACCAGTGTGCCTCCAGCTGTTGCAAAAGTACAACTCCTTAGTTAGTACATGCTGGGAGTTGTAGTTTTAAAACAGCTGGAGGTTTGCCCCCCCATGTGAACGTACAGGGTACATTCACACGGGCAGGTTTACAGTAAGTTTCCTGCTTCAAGTTTCGGCTGCGCAAATTTTTCGCTGCAGCGCAAACTCCTAGCGGGAAACTCACCGTAACACGCCAGTGCGAATGTACCCTAAAAACACTACACTAACACATAATAAAGGGTAAAACACTACATATACTCCCCCTTACACTGTCCCACCCAATAAAAATGAAAAACGTATTGTACGGCAGTGTTTCCAAAACGGAGCCTCCAGCTGTTGCAAAACAACTCCTAGCATTTCTGGACAGCCACTGACTGTCCAGGCATGCTGGGAATTTAGCAACAGTTGGAGGCACCATGTTTGGGAATCACTGGTGTAGAATGCCCCTATGTCCACCCCTATGCAATCCCTAATTTAGTCCTCAAATGCGAATGGCGCTCTCTCACTTCGGAGCCCTGTCGTATTTCAAGGAAACAGTTTAGGGCCACATATGCGATATTTCCGTACTCGGGAGAAATTGCACTACAAATTTTGGGGGCTTTTTCTCCTTTTACCCCTTATGAAAAGGAAAAGTTGGGGGCTACACCAGCCTGTTGGTGTAAAAAAAAAAAAAAAATAATTTTACACTAACATGCTGGTGTTGCCCCCATACTTTTTATTTTCACAAGCGGTAAAAGGAAAAAAAGACCCCCAAAATTTGTAACGCAGTTTCTCCTGAGTACGGAAATACCCCATATGTGGGCGTAAAATGCTCTGCGGGCGCACAACAAGGCTCAGGAGTGAGAGCGCACTATGTACATTTGAAGCCTAAATTGGTGATTTGCACAGGGGTGGCTGATTTTACAGCGGTTCTGACAAAAGCGCATAAAAATAAATACACACACGTGACCCCATTTTGGAAACGACACCCCTCACGGAACGTGACAAGGGGTATAGGGAGCCTTAACACCCCACAGGTGTTTGATGAATTTTCATTAAATTTGGTTGGGAAAATGAAAAAGATTTTCAAAAAAATGCTGGTGTTACCCTAAATTTTTCATTTTCACTAGAGAAAATAGGAAAAAAAGCCCCCCAAAATTTGTAACCCCATTTCCTCTAAGAAAATACCCCAAATGTGGATGTAAAGTGCTCTGCGGGCGAACTACAATGCTCAGAAGAGAAGGAGCGCCATTGGGATTTTGAAGAGAAAATTTGTCCGGAATTGAAGGCCACGTGTGTTTACAAAGCCCCCATAGTGCCGGAACAATGGACCCCCCACATGTGACCCCATTTTGGAAACTACACCCCTCATGTAATGTAATAAGGGGTACAATGAGCATTTACGACCCACAGGTGTCTGACAGATTTTTGGAACAGTGGTCCGTGAAAATGAAAAATGTAATTTTTCATTTGCTCAGCCCACTGTTCCAAAGATCTGTAAAACACCAGTGGGGTGTAAATACTAACTGCACCCCTTATTAAATTCTGTGAGGGGTGTAGTTTCCAAAATGGGGTCACATGTGGGGGGTTCACTGTTCTGGCACCACGGGGGGCTTTGTAAACGCACATGGCCCGACTACTATTCCAAACGAATTCGCTTTCCAAAAGCTCAATGGCGCTCTTTCTCTTCTGAGCATTGTAGTTCGCCAGCAGAGCATTTTACGTCCTAACATGGGGTATTTCCATACTCTGAAGAGATGGGGTTACAAATTTTGGGGGGCATTTTCTCCCATTTACCTTTTGTAAAAATGGTAAATTTGGGGAAAAAACTGCACTTTAGTGAAAAATGTTTTTTTTTATTTACACATACGATTTTAACGAAAAGTCGTCAAACACCTTTGAGGTGTTAAGGCTCACTGGACCCCTTGTTACGTGCCTTGAGGGGTGTAGTTTCCAAAATGGTATGCCATGTGGGGTTTTTCTGCTGTTCTGGCATCATAGGGGCTTTCTAAATGTGACATGCCCCCCAAAAACCATTTCCGGAAAATTCACTCTCCAAAATCCCATTGTTGCTCCTTCCCTTCTGAGCCCTTTACTGCACCCACCGAACACTTGACCTACAAATATGACGTATTTTCTTAATCGAAAGAAATTTGGGTTACAAATTTTGGGGGGCTTTTTCTCCTGTTACCACTTGTAAAAATTCAAAAACTGGGTCTACATGAACATGCAAGTGTAAAAAATGAAGATTTTGAATTTTCTCCTTCACTTTGCTGCTATTCCTGTGAAACACCTAAAGGGTTAACAAACTTACTGAATGTCATCTTGAATACTTTGAGGGGTGCAGTTTTTATAATGGGGTCATTTGTGGGGTATTTCTAATTTGAAGGCCCTTCAAATCCACTTCAAATCTGAACTGGTCCCTGAAAAACTCCGATTTTGAAAATTTTGTGAAAAATTGCAAAATTGCTGCTGAATTTGAAGCCTCTGATGTCTCCAAAAGTAAAAAACATGTCAAATTTATGATGCAAACATAAAGTAGACATATTGTATATAATATAAAGATATTTCCTGTATGATGCAAACATAAAGCAGACATATTGTATATGTGAATCAATATATCATTTACTTGGAATATCTATTTTCCTTACAAGCAGAGAGCTTCAAAGTTAGAAAAATGCAAAATTTTCACATTTTTCATCAAATTTTAGAATTTTTCACCAAGAAATGATGCAAGTATCGACGAAAATTTACCACCACCATAAAGTAGATTATGTCACGAAAAAACCTTCTCGGAATCAAATTTATAAGTAAAAGCATCAGAGTTATTAATGCTTAAAGTGACTGGTCAGATTTGCAAAAAATGCTCCCATCCTTAGGGTCATAATGGGCTCTGTCCCCAAGGGGTTAATACACGGAGGGCCGGGGATTATGGTAATTATTACTCGGAGGGCCGGTGATTATGGTAATTATTAATACGCGCAGGGCTGGTGATTGCCTGGGAACTTCCTCACGCTGCGGTTGGTCTCCTCATTTTCAGGGCCCTTCATCTCCTGAACAGGCCATGAACTTGTCAGATGAAGATTGGGCACATCTGGAGAGAGAGCAGCGGGAACTGTACAGCGACCTCCTGACCGACAATGAGCAGACGCTGCAGAACCTCGGTAATGACTCCTGATGACCTCACCGCTGATGTCATTGATATACTAAATATATTGTGGTGCTGTCATGGGGGGAGTTTGTAGGGATAAGGCTTGGTGTTGGGGGACGTACAATGTTGGCAGAATAAGCACTTATGTTTTACACCAAGGGTGGATCAGAAGGTGAAAGCTGATTGGCACAGAGATGGTAGTGCGGTCCTAATGTTCCCTCCATCTGTATCTAGATTAGGGATCGACCGATTATCGGTTTGGCCGATATTATCGGCCGATAATCACGATTTTGGGCATTACCATTGCCTCCCCCATCCCCGGTTTTATAATTACCTGTTCCCGGGGCCCACGCTATTTCTGGCTCCTGCTGCGTCCTGCGTTACGCTGTGCGCAATGACGAGTGAAGTGACGTGCACAACGTGACGTCACCCTTGGTGCACACAGTGACAGCTCAGGAGGACGCCACCAGAGCCAGATGTAGAGTGGACCCCGGGCCCAGGTAATTATAAAACTGGGGGTGGGGGGTGCGACGCGGAGCGATGTGGCGGTGGGGGGAGCGGTGCGGGGGTGGCGGTGATAGGACTCAGGACCCCCGGACAGGCAGGGGGAGAGTAGCGGGTGGCGGCGGCGGTCTATGGCACCGCAAAAGCCACTGCAGTGCATTGTTTTAAAGCGTCCACTTTAAATCAATGATCTGCAGCCGTGTTGCGGGGGATAAATAGCCGATAACTTATACCGGAATATCGGTATAAGTTATCGGCCCTAACCTCCACCGTTTATCGGTATCGGGCCTAAAAAAACGATATCGGTCGATCCCTAATCTAGATTTGTGCAGGGCCTGGACCGGGCTGGAGACCATACTGTTCTTGCATTGTATGCATCTCCCTCCCTCAGTGAAACGTTGCTACTTGATAGATTGTGGGATCTTTTTTGTGCAGGGTCCTTCAATGTAAAAACAGAGACTGTATCGGGAATGGAGAGAGAAGACGTTGGGAGCACAGAAACTCCTCTAAGTAAGGAGGCTGCCAGTGACCCGAATGGAAAACTAGATCCCTACTCTGATCCCTCTGGGAGTCCGGTTTCTAGCCAGCCCCATACTTTCCTGCACCCCCTAAAGGATGGTGGCCATTCCTTCCATGAGTCTTCAGATCGAACAAGTGTGTATGGAAGTCATTCTGCTGCCCTCTCAGGCTTCCAGAAGGCAGGTCCTAACCCCTGCAAGGATCCCTATGGGACCATATTCCCAGATGCCTCAAGTGTCAGTCAGAACTCCATGCTCAGCAGCTATGGCGAGGCCTATGCCAGCGCCACCACGGATCACTTTGCAGGTAGGTAATGCAGCAGATGTTGTGGTGCTTCAATGCAGTGTTTGCAGATGGAGTTGTTGGGATACGTTTTGGGGGGTGTATTTTATATATAATTTGAGTACACACACACACATACAATCTGTCTTACAGCTGATGTAATTATGGAAGTGGGTAAACAGTTGGGTGATGGGAGTTGGACCCCTGCTGATCTTATATTCATGGCCTATATCAGTAACTGGACATCAGTTTTAATGTGGGGCTTGTTCTTCAGCCTGTAGATATTAGGCATACAATTGTTTCCTAGATACAGCTGGGAGGGCCCTGGTGGGGTCTACCCCCTACATCTCAATCTTGTTACTGACCCAGCATACACTTTTGAGAAGGGTTAAGCTCTTCTGAGAGTTTGAGGAGGTCCATATCATTAGGAGCACTAGAAGCAGCCGCCTGCTGAGGGGCCTATAGCCATGACCACTTGTGTACATCAAAGCCCAGTAGGGCTAGGGTCTGTTCATCCCAATGGGGTTGTACCAGCCTTTACCCAGGTTAATCAGACCTTCAACTCCACTGACCAGCTCTCTCCATAGTATGCCAACCCCAGGCTAAAACCCCAAGCGGGCATTTTATACAGAATTATTGGCCTTGAGAACAGCATGTTTATTCCTGGTAGAATAAGAACCAGCAGCACATGACTACTCAAAGTGCACACCAGAAGAAATGCTGGGTACTGTAGTGCTGGTGAGGTGCAGCCTACCTCCGGGGATCGGTGCTGGGTTCCTTGGTGATTACGATCTATGGCTGGACCTTTAGTCTTCTCCTCAGTATCCTCAATGTTCCTGGCTGTTATACTTTTATTCTGCTATAACTGCAGCTCCATTTCCTGACATGTACCCAGCTGGCACACACCAGGTCTCTTAAGGTACTTGCTCCATTGTTACTTGGATCTGACTTATTTCAGTAGGGGCCTCTTAGAAACGTTTTTCCACAATGTATAAGCTCGGTAAACCACAGCCTTGCTGAACTTCATAGTCCTGTAATTCTTGGGTTGGGCCCCAATACCTGAACATGGTGCATATTCCAGTGCTGCATTAAACTTAGTCAGTGAGTGGGGGGGGGGGGGGGGGTGCTGGTCTGCAGTGATTGGGGGGGGGGGGGTTCTGCAGTGATTGGTCTAAAGTCATGGGGGGGTGCTCTGGTCTACAGTGATGTGGGGGGGGGGCGCTGGTCTGCAGTCATGGGGGGGGGGGTCTGCAGTCATGGGGGGGGGGTCTGCAGTGATTAGTCTGCAGTGACGGAGGTGTGTGTGTGTGCGCGCTCTGGTCTGCAGTGATGGGGGGGTCTGCAGTGACGGGGGGATCTGCAGTGATTGGTCTTCAGTCATGGGGGGTGTGTGCTCTGGTCTAGTGATGGGGGGGTGCTGGTCTGCAGTGATTGGGGGGGGTGCGGGTCTGCAGTAAAGGGTAGGATGCAGGTGGGTTAGAATGAACAAAAGATAACTGAGCTGTTGGCCAATTTTCTATCCAAAGCATGGGCAGTCTATAACCTGATGGATCATGTGATCCAGATTACAGTTCTTTACTTCTAGAGTTTGATTAGTTTTACTTACTATTTACTACTGATAAAGGGTATATATAAATATTGTATACTATTCCTCATTCCTTCCTTTTCAAAGTGTTAACAACTTACTCTTGTTTCCCTTTTTAGATTGTACGGTTTAAGTAATTGCCAACACAGGGTTAATAATACAAAGGTTTATTCACTAATAGACTATGTAACTTTAGCTAACATATATACATATCCGTATAATATCAATGTATCTCAGTGTATACGACAATGGTAACTTCAATACATTAACATTATACTGATACAATTTAACCCAATACAATATCTTCCCCACCCACCTAATTACCCACCAATACACAAGCACTCAATCCAGAACAACTTTCTGTCCCTAGAGCTATAGGAGTTTGTGATATACAGTTAACAGGGATGGAAGGGGTTAATGAGTCTTATTAGAGAGGAGTGGGAAGGAGTCTTGGGATAGGAAGGATAGGGTTAGACTGTGGAAGCCAAGAGAGAGTGGAGGTTATTAAGAGATAGAAGTTGGGGGCAAAGGTAGAGGTTGCAGGGAGGAAAGAGGGTGATACTTAGCAGATTATCAGCGGCAGGGCAGCAGTTTGATGATGGATCCTCACTGCCTGTTATGGTGGCTGCCTCTCAGGATCACTTCCTTCCCTCCCATCCAGCTTGGTATATATAGCTAACGTTATACAATATCCTAAGACCCTCCTATCTGGCCAGATATCCCCAGGCACCAACACGGGTTTGGTGGGCCCATACCAGAGAATGTTTGTAGACAATGCCACCTGTGCTTTGGCCTCTCTATGACCTGGCCAGATATCCCAAAGCTACCATGATACCTGCATGAAATCAGGTTAGGTGGGCCCATTCCAGGTTGATTTACAACACATCCCAAAATATGCCCCTGGTCTAATGGCCATTATATTGTGTTTTATGACATGCCCCAAGTCATGTCCTGTTTGTACAACATTTCTATCCTACAAAGGTCTTATATAGGGAATAGTTGATGTGAGATAGAATGATATAAATAGGATTATATGACGCTTCCCTTCACAATCCCCCTATTGTCGGGAACTCGACAATGCAGTTTGGGAAGTGTCATATTGGGATGTATTTACCTCCTCAACCCTGTATGTTGTTGGTAATGTTTCAGGATGGAATGAAGTATAATTTTACATTTAGGTACTTGGACACCACCCATTTCCTCAGGTGCACTTTTACTGCCAGTCATCGTAGCCCACCATCTCTATCCACAGAACACACAGTCTTTGCTTTATTTTCCTTCTTCTTTCTTGGGTCTAGATTGAAGTCCTTTTATTATGAGTCCTAACTTTGCCTGGACATTTTCTTTGTCTGTCAACAGCCTATCCTGATGTTGTCTCCATTCAAGTTCATCTGGTCAGACTCGGGATGGCCTCATTCCCGAGTTAACCTGGGCAGCTTTAACCTTGGCTTGTTACCCAGTCAACATGACAGTCCTTTTTGCTAACACATGTGGCACCACCTTGGTCCTAGCGCAGAGTGGCATCTTTATGACTTGTCGCAGGCAAGGTTTCTCCTTGTCACTTTGATTGAAGTAGGGATTATCATCAGTTTGGTAGTCTCCGTGGACAGATAAGCAGGTCTTTACCAAGGCAGATCAGAGCTCCTAAGTAGTGGGGAATGTCTCAGTACTTAAGGCCTAATTTTGGGGAGGAATACCACCTTCCATTCCCCTGTTGCTGACACTCAATCCATCCCTTATGAACCATACCATTCTGAGGGTTGAAGTGGCAATTTCCTTGAATAATATGGGTACCTTACATGTCCCTATGGATCCGGGCACACCTACAGCACACTTGGGCATAATGGGGACTACCCACAGACAGACAGACACACACACATACACACACACACACACACACACACCCATATACCTTTAAAGAATATTTAAAAACAATACACCCCACCCTAATCAAACAATGGTTATTGATTCTGGTACACATAGAGACTCATGCCAAATAGCATATCTAGTCTACACATCCAAAAACACGTGGGTCACAAACCCTTGTGTAATTGGGCTGCAAATGTAGGTGGTCACCCATTTACACCTAGAGTGTCTATATGTACTCTTTAAAGTAAGCAGCATAGATTAAAAAAAACACATAATTAACATTTACAATAGATTCATAGATTTCTTATAGTATGTAATATTTTGGGGCCACAGGACTGTATCAGTATGTATTATGCCCTTGACCCCTGTCTTCGCAAAAGTTCATGATGCTGTGTCTGGCCGTGCTGTAATTGGTCAGCCAGCCTCTTTGTTCTTCTGTAAATTAAGAAAAGTCCTATATACATGAGGGCAACCAGGATTAGGAGAATGATGATTGGATGAATAAACAAGTTAAAGAAAGATGTGGCTTTTGGGCTGTATCCAAAAAGGCTCTCCCACCAGGACACAGAAGAGTCTCTTTCTAAAGCATGCACAACCCCTGTAATCTTGGTTGTGTCATGTTCTAACTGGATAGTGGCTTGACTCTCCGTCTCTCTCAGCTTCTGCACAATCTTCCCTTCCCTGCAAAAATCTAAAAGAAGACGCTTTAATTCTGTGCCGAAGCCGAGAGGAATCTTCTGAAGCCTCACTGGGGTGTCAGGGCGGATGTCGAGTCTCTTCTCTGGAGTGATTGGAGTTCTTCCTTTTTGATCAGCTACATCAATTCCTAGAACGGGATTAAGGGTACAATATGCTCCTGGGAGGAGTTCTCCTCTTTCGGGGCAGTTAGTGGCATAAACAGCAGAAGATGCATTCCCTCTTTGGTACCAACACCAATATCCCTGACCCAGATATTTAAGGTTGGAAGAAGGGATTAAGCTTGCCTTCATCTCACAAGACCCCTCAGAATTCCAACATTGGTGTCTAAGCACCCGGTCGTACCTATCTTGACAGAGGATAGCATCCTTTCTTCCAACATCATTCTGCATCAAACAGATAAGGATGGCTTCCCTCCTAAGTTTGTATATCTGGGGAGAGTTGTGGATGAAGTACAGTTTGGTTGCTCACTACCACCCCCAGATTGATGGTATTAAACTCCATCCTGATGTTACCAGAGGTGGGCACCAGGGATAATGCTGTACAAGTAAAATTATAACAACCGTGCCACTGAGTTACCCACCATTTAGTATGGTTTACCGCGAAAGAAGGAATGAGGGTACTTCTCGATGGAGGTTAAATGGATAGTAGCCATGGTACAAAGAAGACACAATATGTTTTAGGTTGCCTGAGAGTTCACTTTGGACCTGCGTACATGCCAGGGCGAGCTGAGCTTTGTCTTGCTCCTCTAGAAGACCCACAACTAACCTTCTAAACTTCTCTCGTAGAGCAGAAGACAGAGAGGTTGTAGCATCTATGTGCGAATGTTGTAAACCCTCCAAAATGTGGTTTACATCAAGCTGGGTCTTAAATCCTTCACTGGCATGTCCCGCCAGATCCCCAAGTTTACTCCGCAGGACTTCCAAGTCTATTGTGTTTAAGGCCCCTATTCCCATAGCTCCACCTCCTAAACCCATAGAAATCAAATCTCTTTTCCCCCAGTATGTCCTGTATCTGCGTACTTGCCCTGCCTCTACCCATCCTTTTAACATGTCAATTTGATTAATACCATGATTAGGAAAACCTTTAATGTCTGTTTCCATCTGGATCCTGTCATCTGGTAAGAGATAAGTTATTTAACATGCCTATCCTTACCACCTGAGACTATATGTGAAAATTGAAAAGCTGGAACCACTTCGACTCATCACCTACTCCCCCCCCCCCCCCCCCTTCCCCAACTTATATTGTGTGGTGTTAAGTTGGGGAGGCTTGAGTGGCTTTTGCCTGGTCGATGTGGATCCAAAAGGTTGCCTGCCTTCTATGTGATTTCTTTTTCGCAGTCATTGGCCTTTGTACTTTTAGCATTGTGTTGCCCATTGCCTCCAGGACCTGATATTGTCCCTCCCAGTTTGCATCCCATGGTCCAGCCTTACGGAACACCTTGACCATAACCATATCACCTACAGAGGGCATGGGAGTCTCCCCCTGTAGATACGGTTTGTGCATTCGTATTGCTGCATGTGGCAGTAACTCCTTCAGGTTCTGTTGAACCTGTTGGAGAAACACATCTCTGGCAATGGCGTTTTTCATTGGTTCCGATATTTGTGGCTCATTTGGAAAGCAGAGCGGCATCTTGCGCCCTGTCATGAGCTCGAAGGGTGTTAAACCAGTGGTGGATGATTCAGAGTAGGGATCGACCGATATCAGTTTTTTAGGGCCGATACAGATAATCTGTGCAGGTTAGGGGCGATAGCCGATAACTTATACCGGAATATCGGTATAAGTTATCGGCTATTTAACCCCCTGCGACACCGCTGCAGATCATTGATTTAAAGCGGGCGCTTTAAATCAATGCACTGCAGTGGCTTTTGCGGTGCCATAGGCCGCCGCCGCCACCCGCTTCTCTCCCCCTACCTGTCAGGGTGGTCCGGGCCATCCATCCTTCCTTCCTGTAGTGTCCGGGGGCGTTCCGGGTGAAGAGTGAACCGGTCCGGGCTGTCCTTCTTCTCCGGCGGTCATCTTCTCCACTCCGGGCAGGCTCCGGCCTAGTACGCTGCATAGACGCCGCTGCGCAGTGACGCCCGTGCGCAGCGACGCAGCGACGCACCTGACGTCACGGCGTAGCGGCGTCTATGCAGTGTACTAGGCCGGAGCCTGCCCGGAGTGGAGAAAATGACCGCCGGAGAAGGACAGCCCGGACCGGTTCACTCTTCACCCGGAACGCCCCCGGACACTACAGGAAGGAAGGATGGATGGCCCAGACCACCCCCATTACGGGTAAGTTTAATTTTTTTTTATTGACTCGGAGGGTGGGGGCGGGGCCCGACCGGTATAGCGGTATGGGCAAAAATCCATATCGGTATACCGCCCAGCATCACGGTGGGGGGTGCGACGCGGTGGGTCGGGGGTGCGGCGGGTCTAATGGGTGGCGGTCGCGGTGCGGGGGGCGGGGGAATTTTCGGCTTATCGGCAAGGTAATTGCCGATACCGATGATGCCCAAAATCGTGATTATCGGCCGATAATATCGGCCATACCGATAATCGGTCGATCCCTAATTCCGAGGCTCTGATTCCCATAAGCACAGCTGGAAGAGAGGCTACCCAAGAGGAACCCCTTTCCATCAATGCCTTGGATAGTCTCATTTTGATAGTACGGTTCATCCGTTCCACTATGCCTGCAGACTGGGAATGGTAAGGTACATGAAACCTCTGCTTTATGTCCAAAAGTCCACAAAGAGATTTCATTACCTTGCCTGTGAAATGGGTCCCCCGGTCGGATTCAATAACTCTTGGCATTCCCCATTGTGACAGAACCTGCTCCCAAAGGACCCGGGCAGTAGTGGTGGCTGTGTCATTTGTGGTTGGAATTACTTCTACCCATTTGGAGAAGACATCCACAACCACCAGTGCATAGCGGCACTTACGACTGCCAGCTGGCAGTGGTCCTATGAAATCAATTTGTATTGACGACCACGGTCCATCAGCTGGAGGAACATGTTGCAACACTGGCTTAAGGGCTGGAGCTCTTTGATTTATCTGGGCAACCCTGTCACATAGGTGCCATCCAAACAAAAGCGAGAGCCATCAACAAAGATGATTCTGTCATCCGGATGTGATGTTGTCCTGAACAGTGGGGGAGCAGTGACCTGCATTGGTTGTCCACAGTCATGTTCAGTCCCTGTCATATTCAACAACTGGGACAAAACATACTTTGCCTTTTGTGTCACTGTCAGATTCCTTCCACTCAAGTCCATGATCCACTTCTCGAATCTCTATTGTGAGACTCCAGGGAGGGTATCGCGAAGAAAGAGGGCTAAAGGTGAATGTGGAGTCAGTGGAACAGTGAGGGGTTTGAAGCCTACAATATGCTCAGTTGCTTTAACTGCATAATGCACGGCTGCAAGTTGCTTGGCACACTCATCAAACCCTCTTTCAACTGGTGAAAGAAGCCTGGAGAAGTATCCCAGTGGTCTATACTCTGATACTATTTGTTGAAGCAGGACCGCCGAGATAGACTCTGCACCAGCATGGGCCTGAATTGCAATTTCTCCTTCAGGGTGAGGGGTTGCTAAGACTGGGGCCGAGGAGAGGTCTCTTTTCAGGGATGAAAATGCATCTTCCTGTGGTTCGGACCAATCTATCAAGGAAGGTTCTTCCCCTCTGAGAAGTTCATAAAGTGGCTTCGCTTTCACAGAAAAATCCTCTATGAACTCTCTCATAAAGTTGGCTACCCCCAGGAACTTGCGCAGGTCCTGAAGAGTGCCTGGTCTGGGTAGTTTCACCATGGCTTCCACACGGGCAGCCATGATGCCTTTGGCTCCATGGGAAATTTGGACGCCAAGGAAGGTTACAGCTGACCTAGCCAAGTTTGCCTTGTGAGGGTTCAGTTTGAGCCCTGCTTGGACCAGGAGCCCCAGCAGTTCCCTCAACAGAGCCAAGTGCTCTTCCATGGTCTCTTTGTGAAGGAGCAAATCGTCTACATATTGCAGCAGACGTTCTGGCCCTGAAAACACACTTAGTACGGCTGCCAATGCCTGGTGAAAGTATGTAGGGCTGCTGTGAAACCCCTGAGGGAGTACACAAAACATGTACTGTTTGTCCCCCACTGTGAAAGCAAACTTGTACCTACAGGTCTCTGTCAGTTCAATGGAAAAGAACCCGTTGGCAACATCAATGGTCGAGAATACGCGACTTTTGCCGCTTATTCTTGCCATTATGTCGGGAGTCTGTGCAACTACTGGGGCAGACGTGGGGGTGTATTTGTTAAGGACTCTTAGGTCTACAGTCAAGCTGAAAGAATTAGTGTCCTTCACTGGTCTTTTTCACTTGCCAGAGGGCATTGTTGCATTTAGAATTGCCCTCTATGACCATGCCCCTTTCTTTCAAATCCTGGACTGTGTCCAGTATTGACTCCATTGCCTCTGGTGGAAAGCGGTATTGTCGTGGAGGTGGTGGGTCTGGCCCTTGGATGTCCACCTGAACACCTACCATTTTCCCACAGTCATTTTTACTACAAACCTGGATGCCCATTTTTCCCACAAACCTGGATGCTCATACACAATAGGTTCGAGGTCTATGTTATGTGAGACTTCTGGCCATTTGTGTTCCAGCATGTTGACAGAGTTTTCAATTGCAGGCAGGGGTGGTCCCAGACACTGGCGTTGTATGACACACACCTTTGCTTGTCTAGGGCCCTTCCACACAATGCAGTTTGCCAAATCAATGATCCATCCGTTCTGTGTCATTACATCGGTACCAATGATATCGGAACCTGGGTAATACCACATTGGGATCTTCAGTGTCATATGTCTGGCAATCTGGATGACCACTTCCTCTATTCTGTGGGCTCTCACCCCCCCTTGTGGTGATCAAATCCGATCACCACACACTGAGGGCTGTCGGGGTGAAGATCATGTTTCACATTAGTAATGGAAATTTCCGCACCAGTGTCAAGCATGATCTTAGTGTCCTGATTTTTTTATTCTGGCTTCAATGTGGGGTCTCCCTGAAGAATCCAAGATGTCACATATTGGATACAGATGTTTAGGGATCCCTGACTGTCAGTCAAGGTGCACCAGACTCCCAGTAGGGACCTCTGTGGTACATACTGCCAATTGAGAATGTTCAGCTGGAACATTCTGCATCGCTTCTACCCTTTAACGAGTTTTCAGCTGGTTTGCTTGGGACATTTACAAGTGCAACGTGTCTAGCTTGCCATTGTAAATGCTTCAAATTTTTTCCTGTCCCCCATGTTGTTTGACATAATTGGGTTTCACTTTGAAACCATTATTGCCAGTTTTATCGTGGGCAATTGTTTTGAAGGAACTTTGTGGACAGTTCCTTTTCATGTACCCATATTGCAGACACAGGAAACAACGAATGTGTCCTGACTGCTTGTTTTTCAATGGTGGAGCTGTGGGGTAGACAGGTCTGTAGGGTTTAGCATGGTGTCCACGTGCTTCCTTAGATCTAAATGGGACATTCCCACGCTCCCTAACTTTTACAGACTTTCTATTTTGCAGCAGATCTCGTCTGTACTGCTCAATAATCATAGCTGCATCCATGAGCGAAGATTCTTTCGCTGCACTTAACCGGATCGCAGTCTCCAGGTAAGGGAATCTTTCCACAAACATACGCACCATGCCTTGTGGAACTCCTCTACCTTGATCTTTTGTTACCTTCCTGTACATTGCTTCAAACCTCCCACACAGAGACGAGGGCTCATCATGTATGGTGGGTTTGAATTTAGTCAGGATATCCGGGGTAACATCCCAATGGCCAGTTGCTAATTTCATAAGTATTGAAAGGCGTTCTTCCTCATTATGAAATTTGCCATTTTTGGGGTCCATTTTCCCTGTTGCCTCATACCTCTGGATAAGGTGTGTAGGCAACCATAATTTAAACAACTCCATCCGATTTTGAGGGGCCACTGAAAACTTGTTGCAATGTCCCTCGAAAATGTCGCATGAGGTAAATGGGTCTACATTGGGATCATAACTAGGGATCTCTTTGCAGATCTTTAACAGGAAATGTATCCTTTCCATACCGTTGTGGTTAGGATAAAATTCCGGCACCCTTCTTGTTTGCCTTGGTAGACTTGAAGCGGAGTTTACAGTTTCCCATCCGCTACCAAATACCACACTTGTTCCCTCCCTATTACAGGGACTGTTATCCATATTCTCCATAGGTGTTGGAGAATATGATAACCCACGCCCCACCTGTTGCCTATCATCCAGACTTGGAGATTGAGGTAGTCGACCCCCATCAGGCACTGGAGCCATTTGTCCTTTCTCCCCCTCTGCCAACTCTGTAACACAGACGTGTTTCCTTGGCAACGGCAACTTGCTATGTGCACTAGGCCGAGACAGATTAGTGATGATCTGCTGCAGGTTAGCAATCATCTGCAACTTTGCAGCCAGATCTTCCCTAAGTGTTTCTATCATTGTATCAGTAGATGCCATTCTATTTTTATACTGATTGATCTCAGTGTATAATTGAAGAAGTTCTTTGTCCATGTCAGAGCAATACCTCTCCTGGTCAGAGAGTTTTGATTCCAACATACAAATTTCCTTGCCTCTTTCAATTGTACACTGGGCTTCTTCTTCTAACTGGTATTCCAGTGTACACACTTGTTTCACTTTATCTAAGCAGCTATGGCAGTGATAGTTATGTATATCAGCTACCGTGTCTGCCTTCCTGTTAGCAGCAATTGTTTCACTGTGTTCAGGCTTCCAAATGGTGTCCTCAAAGCAATACACTAGTTTTGCCAACATCTTAAGCCGTTTAGAAGTTATGTTCAGAACACATCTTTTGCTAATATGCATTTTATCATATTTATATGCTTGATCTAATAAAGTGGACACTAACATTTCTGCTGATTTGTATGTGGTGGGGGGGTATTGGGTCAAAACTACTATGTTGTGCTAAATCTTTTAGTGTGGAAAAGTCCATACTCACGTTTTCCTTGGCCATCTTGGTCAGTGTTGTTCTTCTCGTCCCTTTTTGTGCTGCTTGAAAAAGGTCCTTATCTTCCGGAACGCCTTTTCCCGACCAGCTGGACGTCGCCTTAGGAACACTACCGTCTATGCTTGAAAGTATGTGTATGGAATTATTTTACTTCGTTAATCAAAGAGAAAAAAAAAATTAACACTTTAGAAAAAAAAATAAAACATTTAGGTTTGCTGTTCCTAATTATATTCCTGTGTCCTGTCTTAAATAAAACTATGCTATTTGTCCAAACTTCAAGGTCTAGACGCACAGTATAACACTTCACTGTGTACGTATGTTACCTGTCCGTGCCTCTCCGCCTATCTTGCTTCACAATATAACACAATCCTACTAAAACAAAAACACAAAGAAATAAATAAATAAAAAAGTCGGGCCGGGCTCGCCAATGATAAAGGCAGTGTAAAAGGGATAATATGATATTGCATGAAAAATGTCATCTCCCAGATCCTGAGGGATAGTCAGTCAGTTGAGCACAGGGTGTCATGGGCACAAACCATTAATTCTTGTTGTGAACCACAGTGGCCATGGGACTCTCTGCCATACTGCCTTTTGTCATTTACGATCTGGTTCATAGGTGATGGTATTACAGGAGGTTTGAAGCATTATGGTGGCATGGGGGGTGTGGCTACTGTGACACTGTGTAATGGGGAGATCATGCCCAATAGCCCTCTCTATTTATTTAAGCCTTGTGGCTCAAAGTACCAAGAATTTCTTCTTCCATGCTGACCTAGACAATGAATTCTGATGATATCCTGTTGTGTTAGTCCAGTCTTATAGACGTCAGGTCCAGCAGTAAAGGCCACACAGGGGAAGCGTCGTCTGGATGGGGGGCACAATATATGCATTTTGGACATTTTATTTTCTCTCTTAATCTTTGGAACAGCAGAAAAGTACAGAACAGAATGGGGAAGATGATTCTTTGGCGAGTGTGGCTAGTATTGGGGTCAACAGGATTGTCCAAACCCGCAGCTATTGACTTTTTCTGCTGGTATCCTCAGAGATGCTTGTCCTAATGTCATTATGGAGCAGAAATAAAGTTACCCTTTTATGTCACTCAGTCCCATTGAACAGGTTTCATGTTAGATTGTGCCCCATATTGTCACCCCTCTTCTGGAATGATGACTTAACAGCCTTGTATTCTTCTATGGAGCATAAAAGGCTGATGGCCTCTCCTCCCCTCTGCCACTTGTCCTGAGCTGCTTCTCCAGTTGAGACCTTTTATAATATATTATGAAGTAGTGGAACTTCAGTTCTTTATTTGTATGATTTTCTCTGTGTTGCAGTAGAAAACCTTCCCATTATTCATATCAAGCAGGAAGGTTCCCTCACTGACATCCAGCCACAAAGTAGGCCCGTGGGCAATGATGATTTCCCTGACCATCCATGTGGTGAGAAATCTGTCAAAGAAGAGGGACTTCAGAGGGTTGACAACAGGACTTTCTTGGTGGCACATGGCAGCGTCAACACAAAGCACACTTTAAAAATTGAAAACGTAGATGAACAAGTGAAGATGTTTCTCAACAAGTCTGTGAAGAAACGTCCCACAAAGAAACGTTTCCAATGTCTGAGGTGTGAGAAGAGCTTCCACTGTCAGTCCCACCTCATTATGCATCAGAGTGTCCACACCCGGGAGAGACCCTATGTTTGTGAGTGTGGAAAGACCTTTACGCAGAGTTCTGGCTCCTGCTGCGTCTTGCGTTATGCTGTGCGCAATGGCGAGTGACGTGCGCGACGTGACGTCACTGTCAGTGCGCACAGTGACAGCTCAGGAGAACGCCAATGGAGCCAGATGTAGAGTGGACCCCGGGCCCAGGTAATTATAAAACCGGGGATGGGGGCGGCAATGGGGCTGGAGCGGTGGGGGGTGCGACTCAGAGCGGTGCGGCCGTGGGTGGAGCGGTGCGGGGGTGGCGGTGATAGGACTCAGGACCCCCGGACAGGCAGCGGGAGAGTAGCGGGTGGCGGCGGCGGTCCATGGCACCGCAAAAGCCACTGCAGTGCATTGTTTTAAAGCGTCCACTTTAAATCAATGATCTGCAGCGGTGTCGCGGGGGGATAAATAGCCGATAACTTATACCGGAATATCGGTATAAGTTATCGGGTATCGGCCCTAAAAAAAAACAATATCGGTCGATCCCTAATCTAGATTTGTGCAGGGCCTGGACCGGGCTGGAGACCATACTGTTCTTGCATTGTATGCATCTCCCTCCCTCAGTGAAACGTTGCTACTTGATAGATTGTGGGATCTTTTTTGTGCAGGGTCCTTCAATGTAAAAACAGAGACTGTATCGGGAATGGAGAGAGAAGACGTTGGGAGCACAGAAACTCCTCTAAGTAAGGAGGCTGCCAGTGACCCGAATGGAAAACTAGATCCCTACTCTGATCCCTCTGGGAGTCCGGTTTCTAGCCAGCCCCATACTTTCCTGCACCCCCTAAAGGATGGTGGCCATTCCTTCCATGAGTCTTCAGATCGAACAAGTGTGTATGGAAGTCATTCTGCTGCCCTCTCAGGCTTCCAGAAGGCAGGTCCTAACCCCTGCAAGGATCCCTATGGGACCATATTCCCAGACGCCTCAAGTGTCAGTCAGAACTCCATGCTCAGCAGCTATGGCGAGGCCTATGCCAGCGCCACCACGGATCACTTTGCAGGTAGGTAATGCAGCAGATGTTGTGGTGCTTCAATGCAGTGTTTGCAGATGGAGTTGTTGGGATACGTTTTGGGGGTGTATTATATATAATTTGAGTACACACACACACATACAATCTGTCTTACAGCTGATGTAATTATGGAAGTGGGTAAACAGTTGGGTGATGGGAGTTGGACCCCTGCTGATCTTATATTCATGGCCTATATCAGTAACTGGACATCAGTTTTAATGTGGGGCTTGTTCTTCAGCCTGTAGATATTAGGCATACAATTGTTTCCTAGATACAGCTGGGAGGGCCCTGGTGGGGTCTACCCCCTACATCTCAATCTTGTTACTGACCCAGCATACACTTTTGAGAAGGGTTAAGCTCTTCTGAGAGTTTGAGGAGGTCCATATCATTAGGAGCACTAGAAGCAGCCGCCTGCTGAGGGACCTATAGCAATGACCACTTGTGTACATCAAAGCCCAGTAGGGCTAGGGTCTGTTCATCCCAATGGGGTTGTACCAGCCTTTACCCAGGTTAATCAGACCTTCAACTCCACTGACCAGCTCTCTCCATAGTATGCCAACCCCAGGCTAAAACCCCAAGCGGGCATTTTATACAGAATTATTGGCCTTGAGAACAGCATGTTTATTCCTGGTAGAATAAGAACCAGCAGCACATGACTACTCAAAGTGCACACCAGAAGAAATGCTGGGTACTGTAGTGCTGGTGAGGTGCAGCCTACCTCCGGGGATCGGTGCTGGGTTCCTTGGTGATTACGATCTATGGCTGGACCTTTAGTCTTCTCCTCAGTATCCTCAATGTTCCTGGCTGTTATACTTTTATTCTGCTATAACTGCAGCTCCATTTCCTGACATGTACCCAGCTGGCACACACCAGGTCTCTTAAGGTACTTGCTCCATTGTTACTTGGATCTGACTTATTTCAGTAGGGGCCTCTTAGAAACGTTTTTCCACAATGTATAAGCTCGGTAAACCACAGCCTTGCTGAACTTCATAGTCCTGTAATTCTTGGGTTGGGCCCCAATACCTGAACATGGTGCATATTCCAGTGCTGCATTAAACTTAGTCAGTGACTGGAGTGGGGGGGGGGGGGTGTGCTCTGGTCTAAAGTCATGGGGGGGGGGTGTGTGCTCTGGTCTGCAGTGATGGGGGGGGGGGGTCTGCAGTGATTAGTCTGCAGTGACGGGTGTGTGGGTGTGGGGGTGTGTGTGTGTGTGTGTGTGTGTGTGCGCGCTCTGGTTTGCAGTCATGGGGGGGGGGTCTGCAGTGATTAGTCTGCAGTGACTGGGGGGTCTGCAGTGACGGGGGGATCTGCAGTGATTGGTCTTCAGTCATGGTGGGTGGGTGCTCTGGTCTAGTGATGGGGGGGGTGCTGGTCTGCAGTGATGGGGGGGGGGGGGTGCGGGTCTGCAGTAAAGGGTAGGATGCAGGTGGGTTAGAATGAACAAAAGATAACTGAGCTGTTGGCCAATTTTCTATCCAAAGCATGGGCAGTCTATAACCTGATGGATCATGTGATCCAGATTACAGTTCTTTACTTCTAGAGTTTGATTAGTCTTACTTACTATTTACTACCATTTATATTGCATGAAAAATGTCATCTCCCAGATCCTGAGGGATAGTCAGTCAGTTGAGCACAGGGTGTCATGGGCACAAACCATTAATTCTTGTTGTGAACCACAGTGGCCATGGGACTCTCTGCCATACTGCCTTTTGTCATTTACGATCTGGTTCATAGGTGATGGTATTACAGGAGGTTTGAAGCATTATGGTGGCATGGGGGATGTGGCTAGAATGGTGACACTGTGTAATGGGGAGATCATGCCCAATAGCCCTCTCTATTTATTTAAGCCTTGTGGCTCAAAGTACCAAGAATTTCTTCTTCCATGCTGACCTAGACAATGAATTCTGATGATATCCTGTTGTGTTAGTCCAGTCTTATAGACGTCAGGTCCAGCAGTAAAAGCCACACAGGGGAAGCGTCGTCTGGATGGGGGGCACAATATATGCATTTTGGACATTTTATTTTCTCTCTTAATCTTTGGAACTGCAGAAAGGTACAGATCAGGATGGGGAAGATGATTCTTTGGCGAGTGTGGCTAGTATTGGGGTCAACAGGATTGTCCAATCCCACAGCTATTGACTTTTTCTGCTGATATCCTCAGAGATGCTTGTCCTAATGTCATTATGGAGCAGAAATAAAGTTACCCTTTTATGTCACTCAGTCCCATTGAACAGGTTTCATGTTAGATTGTGCCCCATATTGTCACCCCTCTTCTTGAATGATGACTAAACAGCCTTGTATTCTTCTTCTATGGAGCATAAAAGGCTGATGGCCTCTCCTCCCCTCTGCCACTTGTCCTGAGCTGCTTCTCCAGTTGAGACCTTTTATAATATATTATGAAGTAGTGGAACTTCAGTTCTTTATTTGTATGATTTTCTCTGTGTTGCAGTAGAAAACCTTCCCATTATTCATATCAAGCAGGAAGGTTCCCTCACTGACATCCAGCCACAAAGTAGGCCCGTGGGCAATGATGATTTCCCTGACCATCCATGTGGTGAGAAATCTGTCAAAGAAGAGGGACTTCAGAGGGTTGACAACAGGACTTTCTTGGTGGCACATGGAAGCGTCAACACAAAGCACACTTTAAAAATTGAAAACGTAGATGAACAAGTGAAGATGTTTCTCAACAAGTCTGTGAAGAAACGTCCCGCAAAGAAACGTTTCCAATGTCTGAGGTGTGAGAAGAGCTTCCACTGTCAGTCCCACCTCATTATGCATCAGAGAGTCCACACCCGGGAGAGACCCTATGTTTGTGAGTGTGGAAAGACCTTTACGCAGAGTTCTAGCTTGTTCAGACACCAGAGAGCCCATCGGGGGGAGAGACCTTATGTTTGCAATGACTGTGGCAAAACCTTCACGCAGAGCTCGTACCTTCTTATTCACCAGAGATCTCACACAGGAGAGAGACCCTATGCCTGTGGATTTTGTGGCAAGTGTTTTCGTGTGAACTCTACACTTGTCAGACACCAGCGGGTTCATATGGGAGAAAAGCCGTATATATGTAACAAGTGTGGGAAGGGTTTTAGCCAGAGCTCGTATCTGTATATCCATCAGAAGACCCACACAGAAGAACGGCCTTTTACTTGTAATATGTGTGGGAAAAGCTTCAAAGTGAACTCGTCTTTACTCAGACATTGTAGAATTCACCTAGGGGAAGCCAGTGAGTGTCCACACAGCTAAAAAGTGCACAGCTCCTTGTGTGTGACTGAACCCATTATGTCCACAAGGTACAGTCTATGCCGGCGCTAATGCAAACCTTATCTATATGTCCGTTTATGTTTGAAGTATTTTCTATTAGTCTTAAAAATGACAACCAGGAAATATTTTTTTTTTTTTATGAAATACAAGGGTTGAAGGCTTGATTGTTTGTTTTAAATTCTGTTGTCTATATGGGTTTTATTATAATCCATGCTGGTCTACTGATGGGGGTTACTGGCTCTTCTGTACCTAAAGCCCATGATTCGTGATGTATTTTTTTTCCCCCTGAAATCTAGGACAGAAGAGTTTGTCAAAATAATCCATGGACTTCAGGTACAGGTGTGTAAAATGAGCCGTAGTTTGGATGTCCAGACATTTATTTTTACTAATTAATATAGTGCTGACACATTGTGCAGTGCTGTACAGAGTTTGAGACCATTCACATTGGTCTCTATCCCCATTGGAGCTCCTAATCTGTTTTGTTTTTCTCACAAATTCTAAAAACATACTAAAAGCCTGAGTGTTCAGAGGAAACGCAAATCTGCAAAGTAACAGCTGATGATTGGGCCACGGTGCCAGGGCTTGTGATACTTGTGGTCCGTATTATTGGCATCTTAGTGTATTAACTCCACCATATAAAATATCAGTGAAATGTGTAGTGAAACTACTTGGATGTATCTAAACTCAGACTTCTTATATAGGAAAGCACAAAACACGGAAAAATATAAAAACTTACCAGGAACAAAACATAAAAATAACAATGGCAGGATTTGATAAATGGCCCTTTGTTCAGTGTAACGTAAAGGACAAGATCAGAATAACCTGTGATGAGATCTGAGCTTCCCTTGCCTCCATCTTGTCTGTGTCACATGGGGTTATCAGTCTGTGAGTGGCGGCTTAGATGCATGAAAGACTAGTGATGGTAAAGCCAAGAAAGCAATGAGCAGAGCAGAATCGCTATTGTCACGGAACACAAGACGATCTCCAAAGACCTCGGCATCCCAGCTTCAACTACTAAAAATCTTATCAGCTATTTCTACTCAGGGATCAGTCTAGAACCTTCCAGGATGTGGTTCAAAGATAAATTTCATAAGAAAACCCAAAAGGTACTGCTTAAAAAAACAAAACTTCAGGCTACACTGGAGACGTCTGGTGTGATGGCTTTAACCCGTACTATACGCTGCACAGTATGGGAGGAGAAGGACTTCACCACTGAAATAAGAGCCACACAACTCTGCCCAAAGTTATAGACCACAATCCATCTGGGAAACCAAACTAGAGCTCTTTAGTGAGGAATAAAGACCTATAAAGAAAAGTACTGTGTACCAACAGTGAGACATGGTGGAGATCTATGTGATGGCGGCTCAAGAGGTTTGAACATGTTACAGAAACAATGAAATCTGAAGAGTATTGGGGATTTTAGAGCTAAATATGCACCTAAATGTAAGCGAACTAGTGAGCTGAACAACACGGGCCCTACAGCAAAGGCCGAAGCGACATCTAAAAATAGACAAGAATGGTGAATGACAAACGGATTGCTTATACTGGCGAAAATAAGTCCAGAGCTCCATTGTCGAACCCTTTAGAGAGAGCTTAAAATGGGGGGGGGGGGGGGGGGGCTGAACCTGCAAAGAATTGTAGAGAAAGAAGATTGTAGAAAACATGGACAAGAAGCTACAGGTGCTGATAAAAACATCTAAATTGGTCAGCACTATTAGAAGGCCCACTAATTATTAAAGAAGCAGTCTGGGAATTTTTAATTTATTTTGCTTGTATAGTGGCAGCATAGGCTTTTATTAGAGAATAATATAGATTTTTATTTTTTTTCTTCTGCCTTTTTCTTACCTGTTTTTGCTGATGTGGCAGACATGGGATAAGCTCCATCTCTTTTTACTAAAGCACAAAGATGTGTCTTGTGTAATGCAGCCTACATTTCCCATGAATCCTCTAGCTTTGGGTGGAAAGTTTCATTATTACACCTGGGGAACATATTGGCCTCACAGGCGGATTGGTGTCTATTCCCACTATGCAGTTCAGATGCATTTTCCTAAAGTGCGTTTTCTAGGGAGAAATATCACCATGAGGAGAAAGGGGTTTGACATATCACAATTGAGGTGTTTTATGAAGATATGAAGATTTCTGTGTTTACACATTGAGTTGTTAAAATGGCACACTTTTTAACCCCTTAACGACCACACACATATTTACCCCCGTGGCCGACTCCCGTAATGTGAGCGCGCTTCATAACTGGTGGGTCCCGGTTGCTGTCAGCAACCAGGACCCGCGGCTAATACCGGACATCACCGATCGGGCTAATGTCTGGTATTAACCCTTTAGACGCTGTGATCAAAGTTGATCGCAGCGTCTAAAAGGGGATAAAACACTTGCCAGTTAGCTCAGTGCGCTGTTCGGAACCACCACAGTGAAATCGGGGCGTCCCGAACAGCTGAGAGGACAGCGGGAGGGAACTTGCCTTCCTCCTCGCTGTTTGATCGGTGTTCTATCGCTCCAAGCCTGCCATGCAGAGCACCGATAACACTGATCAATGCTATGGGGTCGATCAGTGTATGCAATCTGAGAATTGCATGTATTGGTCTCCTATGGGGACTAAAAAAAATAAAAAATAGGGAAGCACTGAAATTTCGGCCGCCGAAAATGATCAGCCTAAAATGGCCCTTTCGGTATTTTTGGCTGATGCATTTTCGTGCTGAAAATTTTGGGAGGCGTGGCCTAAATGACACAGGCCGTACAGGTACGTCAAGGGCGCCAGGGACTTAGCGCTCAAGAACGCGCTTGTATGCCCTGAGTCCCGCCGCAGCTGTGATCAAGTGCAGGAGCTGCGCTTGCATCATAGCCTGTGAGTCCCGGCTGCTTTCAGGGACCCGCCGCTAATGGCGAACATCAGCGGGGATCAGATAGGCTAAAATGGCAGCCGGAGGTCCCCTCACCTGCCTCCTGCTGCCATCATGGGTGTCTTCTTCTCTGGTCTGCAATTGAACAGACCAGAGAAGTAGATCACAGATAACACAGATCAGTGCTATGCATATCACTGATCTGTATCTGCAATTTAAAGAATGTCCCTGTGGGGACTATAAAAGTGTTTAATAAAAAAAAAAAAGTTTTAATAAAAGTGAATAAGCCCAGTCCCCCAATAAAAAAAAAAAAAATTCCCCTCTTTTCCTATTTAAAAAAATAAAATAAAAAAAGGGGTAAATAAAACCTATTTGGTATTGCTGGGTGCGTAAATGTCTAATTCATAAAAACATTGTTAATGATCCCTTACGGTGAATGGCATAAACATAAAAAAAGTCTAAAAATATAAATTAGCAGAAAAAAAATTAAAAGTATTTAAAAAAAAAAACATTAGAACCAGAATGGTACCAATAAAAACTACAGCTCACAGCCCAAAAAATAATCCCTCATACATCCCTGTATACGTAAAAATAGTTATATAAAAACTATATTTAAAAAAAAGTGGGTGGGCAATGCAGTTTCGGTTTTCGCTTCAGTAATAAAATTTGAATTGTCCCCCCCCCCTTTCCCATTCAAAAATATATGTAAATAAAAATATGTGGTATCGCCACTTGCGTAAATGTCCGAAATATAAAAATGTTAATTAAACCGCACAGTCAATGGCGTACACTTAAAAAAAATAAAGTCCAAATCTGCATATTTTTGGTCACTTTGTATACCCTAAAAAATGTATAAAAAGTGATCACAAATTCCCATCAAAACAAAAATGGTACCGATAAAAACTTCAGATCACGGCGCTAAAAATGAGCCCTCCTACATCCCCATATACAGAAAAATAAAAAAAAGTTATAGGGGTCTGACCTATACAAGGACAATTTAACACATGCTAATTTTGGTGCATGTAGTTATAATTTTTTTTAAAAGTAGTAAAATAAAATAAAACCTACATAAATTGGGTATCCTTGTAACTGTATGGACCTACAGCATAAAGATATGGTGTCATTTTTACTGAAAAGTGCACTGCGTATAGCCGGTAGCCCCCAAAACTTACAAAATGGCGTGTGTTTTTATTTTTATTTTGCCCTACAAATATTTTGTTTTTTGGTTTCAACGTAAATTTTGTGGTAAAATGATTGTCATTACAAAGTACGATTGGTGGTGCAAAAATCAAGCCCTTAAAGCGGTCTGATTTTTAGAAGGTGAGGTGGAAAATACGAAAGTATTTAAGGGATTAATGCAATATTAATCATTTACGGCAAAAACTCGTGCTGTAACTAGCTGCTGAGTAGCTGAAACATGTGAACACAACCTTAGCTGTTTTTGAAGTGATTCCCCCCATCGTAAAAATTTACACCATTTTACCATATTTTTCACATTGCTGTACAATGTCCATTTTTAATAAAATTAAAGATGGGGGAGGCTCACTTCACTCCTGTACACTAATAAGGGAACAAACAGACCCCTATACCCTTAGTATCTAAAATAAAACTGCATAAGAAATATAACAGTACTGTGATCAAAGTTACATGGAATCAAGGTCTCCGTAAAGTGTATGGTTTCAATTACAAAATAGAAAGGTAAGAAATGCCTTTTAGTGTCACACGGCCCTAATAAGGGATGTTGGTGTAAGATGTAAGAGTTGGAATAGTGTCCTCGTGTAGCTCTGGCGCGGAATCTCATTGATTGACAGGACACTTTTGGTCTATAGTATGTTTAAAAAGCAGCATATGGTGGTCCACACTGTATAGACTGGCTGGGTGCATTTTAAGACCCCCTTAGGTCCTTTCTTCAGCAGCGATTAATGTAGATATAGTGTATGGCAGAAAGCTATATACCGATAAATCCTCTCCTCTTCATAATGGTCGTCTTGGTGATTTGCAAAACGCAGCATGGATCTGACACTTCATTGCTTGTAGTGTATTAAAATATGCATAATACAAATAACAGACAATTTCTATATGAATATATACAATTGTGATCTAAACTCCATCTTACACCCACATCGCTTACCGGCTGATTCCAAGCTTTAGTGGAGACAAGTGCCACCGCCTGCTGACTATTCTCGCACGCACAACTGATCGGAGCGGCAAGCTGTCAGTGCATCCAGGCTGTGCTGGTGAGGTTGCACTAGCTGAATGGAGAGGTGTCTAAATCTCCCCTTGTTCAAGCCCGGTGTTCTGGTTCGGAGTGCCGTCCCCGATCCTAGGAGAGATGCAGTGCACCAGTCTATATCTACATTACTGGCCTGATCCAGCGAGAAGGAGCGGGTGAGAGGAGATTTTAATGTAGCCAGGCACAGGACATATGTGCAATATTCATATACTGACATTTTAATGCTGAATTAAAATCAGACATTGATTTAAGGAATCTCTGGCATTAACATTTGGGCACAGTAATTTGGTAACATTTATTATTGCTCATCAGGAAAGGAAAGACTGATCATCAAGTTGTAAGGACTACAAGTCACATATTGCCTTAAATATTGATTAAAGGGACAATTAACCATACCTACCTGTTCTACAGCGTATAACAGTTTTATTTTTTTTATTATATTTTACTAGCAGCAGTAATGAGGTTTTATTTTTATGTAAAAGGTGATTTAAGTTGTGCTTCATACTGATTTTAGCCCACAGTGAGTCACAAGGGCCCTGTGACCCTAAAGGGCATTTCTTCCCTCTCTATTTTGTAATTGAAACAAAAAATACACTTTTTTACTAATACCTTGATTCCATGTAACTTTTAGCACTGTACTTTTTTATATTTCTTATGCAGTCCAATCTCTATTTTTTTCCATGATTTGTGTGAACACAGCCTCAGGGGAAATGTTTTACCAAATATTAAATGACCCCATAGAGTTAGCAGCAGCTGTATACATAGAGCTGGAGGGTAGGCATATAACTACTAACAGGTGAAATTAGTATTGAACATGTCACCATTGTTCTCCGTAAATTATATTGCCAGGTGCTATTGACTTAAATTTTCCCAGATGTGGGTAACACAAGTAACCCTAATCCATAGACACAAAGAAACCAAAACAAATAAGATTAGAAATTGTGTAATAATGTGAAATGACACAGGGAAAACACATTGAACACATGGAGAGGGGCAAAAAAGGCATGGAAAGCCAAGACAACAGCTGAACTCTTGACAGTGCACATTTATTTGAGCCGGTTCAGTCCCAACTGATGGCTTCTAAAAGGTGTCAATGCAGAGGATACACAAAAGGCACATATCATGATGGGGGAAAAGCCACAAGACTCATCTCATGGTGGGGGAAAGCAAAGAGTTGTCTCCAGACCTTCACAACCTAATTGTTGCAGAACATAACCATGGCTTTGGTTAAAGGTGCATTTCTAACCTTCTGAATGTTCCAATGAGTGCTGTTGGGGCATAATACGGAAGTGAAATAGACCATCATTTCATCATAAATTTGCCTCCACCAGGTGCACCTTGCAAGATTTTTGAGGAGAATAATCAGAAAAGTTGTCCCAAGAGCCAAGAACCACTTGTGAAGAGAAGACCTAAAATTATCAGGTACTGTTGTATTAAAGAAAACAGTAAGTTATGCATTCCGCCACTATGGCCTGTAAGATGAAATGAGGGTGGACATTTCAGCAAGACGATGACCCCAAACACACAGCCAAGGAAACTCTCAAATGGTTTCACAGAAAAAAAAAAAAGCTGCTAGAATGTCCCGCCCGATAACCTGACCTATATCCCATTGATAATCTATGGAAAGAACTGAAGGTCATGATCATAGAAGAGGCCCACAGAACCTTCAGGATCTGAAAATCATGATCCATAGAAGAGGCCCGCGGTACGTTTAGGATCTGAAAACTGTGGAATGCAGGACACTAGTGTCTCCATACTGGAAACTGAAGCGGTCATCACCAACAAAGACTTCTGTACAAAGTACTAGAGAAATATCAGAAGGCGTCCAATACTTTTTTCCTGTGTCATGTCACATTATTACACGTAACTTCTGATCTTATTTGTTTTGGGTTCTTTTTATGTGTGGATTGTAAACACATATGTATGAATTACTTGGGTTGTTACCAACATCTGGGAAAAATGTAATGTCAATAAAACCAGGAAATATATTTGGGGGGGAATGGTGACGTGTTTACTTCTTTCAACCTGCTGTATATACTGATAGCAGATAGAGCTGTAATGGGTCTTGGAGTTAGTAGGAGGGATATGGTAGGTGATTATGTCCTCCCTGTAGTTCACAGGAAGTGAGATTCTGACCTACTGTTGGTACCATTAGGTACACAAAGGGTTGGAGAGTCGGGAATGTAACCTGACTATGCCATATACTAGGAGACCTGTAATCCTGAACATATTATATTCTAGAGTCCTGAGCTCAGTGCTCTCCTCTGACACGCCCCTTTCTGAGCAGTGGTTGCAAGAATAAGTAAGCAGCAAAAATGGAGGGATTTGTGAGCAAAGTACAGAAGCTAGACACATAAAAAAAGCATGTTAAGAATCCAAAAGACATATTGAGTAACATATGAGCATAATTCTTTTTCTGTTATAAGATTTTAAGGCTCTTTCTCCAAAACACGCCAGGCTGTCATTGTGTTACTTGTTCTCTTGCGTCTGGATTTTAATAAATTAAATAAAAGGAAAAGTTTTTTATACAGACTATCTGCTGCCGGACATCTTTTACTTCATGTATGAAATTCTTCACATGTTCTTTTTCTTGTGTAGGCTATTGGTCACAGAACATCACTTATTTTGAGATAATAGGTGTTTTTTCTTGTGTTTTTTTTCTTTCCCTTATCAAAGGTGACAATAACATTTACCAAAACTGCATTCTGGTGCTTGAAATTCATAACACTTGACTAGATTACCTGTAAACTTGGTGCATCTTGTTAAACACTTTCCTATATACTATTTCTTTAATTGATTTGTTGTTTACGCCAAGATTTGTCAAGTCCCTTTTTTAGACACTGTCTAGTGAGACAGAAAACATGTCTAAAACACAATAATCTGGTTCAAGGCATGTTATAGTTTTTATTAAAGGGGTACTCTGCTGGAAAACTATTATTTTATTTTTTTAAATCAACTGGTGCCAGAAAGAACGGATTTGTAAATTACTTCTATATAAAAATCTTAACCCTTTCAGTACTTATCAGCTGCTGTATGCTCAACAGGAAGTTCTTTTCTTTTTTAATTTCCTTTGTTTGACCACAGTGCTCTCTGCTGACACCTCTGTCCATGTCATGAACTGTCCAGAGCAGGAGAGGTTTTCTATGGGGATTTGCTCCTGCTCTGGACAGTTCCTGACATGGACAGAGGTGTCAGCAGAGAGCACTGTGGTTAGACTGGAAAGAGCTAAACAACTTCATGTGGAGCATACAGCAGCTAAGTACTGGAAGGGTTAAGATTTTTAAATAGAAGTCATTTACAAATCTGTTTAGCTTTCTGGCATCAGTTGATTTAAAAATTTTTTTTTTTCCAGCAGAGTATCCCTTTAAATTGACCTACAAATTTGATTAAGGGTTGGGAGGAGATATACTGTTAAATGGAAACAATTCCCTCTATTCAGATTAAGTAGGAACATCTTGCTACTGATGATGCTGTGGAAACTGATATCAATGCAACCATTTTTTTTTTCTCGCTGTCAGTAAACCCTATGATATGGAACCAAGGGCACTATAAATAATGTGTCTGGGAGGGCGACAAAGAAACTTACCCAGTGAAGCTTTAGTGTTGGTTCATTGTTATTATGCATCAGATAATTGATGCTAAAAAGGTGCCCGGTGTGCGGGAAGAAATAAACTATTAAGACATCAGAGATCTCATTAGGAGTTTTGTTTGAGACCCAATCTCTCTGGATACTGTGGCAAGTATTCTTCACCTTTGTCAGATTATGACAGGATTCATGTGGGGGAGTTTTACACATAGCCTGGACCTGTACATCCATCAGAAGACTAATATCAGCGGAAAAATAAAATGCTTCAAAGCCAATTCACCAATATTTAGACTTCGTAGACTGTATCTTTGGTGGCAGCCCATGCAAGTACCCTCCGTTATGAAGAGTTTCTGGGATTGCCCAGGATCGAGTAACATCAAAAATGTAATCACTAATCGGAAGGAACATCTCCCGATGAGGAGAAAATATTGTGTTTTATCATTGATGAATTTTCTCGCTGCCAACTGCAATGTGTTTTGCTGCATTGTAATTATTTGCCATCTCCAGTATAATGTCCACGTTTTTCTGGTTCTTCACGTGTGGGACCCATGACCTCTGTATAAGGAAGCTGCTTTGTTTTCCCCAAAACCTCCATTGCACCTTTCCATGGCTTTTGTCTGATCTTTACCTGAATAGGGATGAGCTGCAATACTAAGCAGTAGCCATGGATATAAGAGCGGTATTGCACAAAAGTAGGAGCTGTTCCAGGTATTAAGACTGTTCATATTTAACCACAATAGTTATAGGCCTGTTACTGGTTAATTGTAGCAATTTTTTTTTGTTTTTTTATCCTTTTGTTGGTGTAGAATATATTTAATATACCCCATCCATCTGGATAATACTTCCTCTGAGAATTGTCTATAACAAATGGCGATCTTTAAACTGAGATGCCGGACATTTGCCAGTAGTTATCATCTGTTCTCATATGTCTCCTGATTGTTCCAGCTGCCTGAAGAGTCTGATCATAACTTTCTGCTTCACCGAAAAAAACTGTTAATAGGTGTATACAGGGAATGTGATCACATTTAACACTGTGAAGTGCAGCACCGAAGCTTGATTACCCTGTACTTTACAGTGCTATTAATATACTGATCCTATCACAGTGTCACATTTTAAAGCATTATTTATGGGGTTATGTTTATTTTACTGTACCAAATAAGCTACATTTTAGGGGCAGGTCAGAGGGGTGTTTGTGACTTAAACCAACCACTAACCCTATGGAGCAGGTAAGGAGCTCTTAGCCCACAGGTTTTTTGTTTTTAACTTTTTGCTTAAAACTTTTTTAATCTCCATTTTGTTTTTTAGCTAGCAGTTAGTAAAACTTCAGTCACTTCTTTATTTGTGTTTGTACTTTTTTCTGTTTCAGTAGAAAATATATCCATTATTCAGATCAAGGAGGAAGCATCTCCCACCGACATCCAACCACAAACCAGTTCCCAGGACATAGATGTCACTCCGGAGACTTTCCATATGGAACAAGAACTTAAGGTCTTGTGCAGAAAACATGGGAAACAACCAAAGAGGACATATGTAAGCAGGACACACAAAGATAGTAAGCCACACCATGTGACAAGATCTTATGTGGCCACCCAGGAAACCGTGAAAAGTGAACAGACATTAAAAACACACCTATTCACAGACCCCACCAAATCATATTGGGGCAAACATGAAGCAAACCCTTTAATTAAGAAGCCATTTCCATGTCTGAGATGCGAAAAGAGCTTTAATTGCAGATCCCACCTTATAATGCATCATAGAGTGCACACTCGAGAGAGACCCTATGTGTGCGAGTGTGGGAAGACCTTCACTCAGAGCTCTAACCTGTTCAGACATCAACGAGGCCATCGACATCATAAAATGCAGTTCTGTCAGCAGCAGCACTATCCGTGTTCTCAGTGTGACAAACAGTTTCCTGACCGGTCCCTACTGGTCACTCACCAAAAGACTCATCACAGTGTGAATGGAGGGATTGCCATGGCTCTAGAGACTAGTGACTCCCAAATGGGATAAATGGAAAGGAATAGGAGCAAACACCAATTCCATAGAATGGTTTTTAGAAGACTAATACTCTAAAATGCTTTAGTCACATTTTATACTGATCGTTTGGTGCTTTGCTTTATAAATATATATTTTAATTAAATAGGTTTGGCCAGTTAGGAACTAAACTCTAGGAACTGTGTTGTTTTAGTGATTGTGATCCTCACAGTCTTAGGCCATATATTCTGGGTCACTTCTCCTTTAGAAATCAACTTATTCTGGATGAGAACACGATACAATGAGGCACCTCCACATGATTCCGCACATTATTATAGCAATGGACATGATGAATGTAACATGTCCCTGCATTAACGAAAAACCTGTATAAACTTCATGTTTGAACATTCAGCAACAACTAACTGCGACTTCATCTTGGAAGGAAAGGTCATATGACGTGTGCACAACTTACATACACTAGATGTGAATGTGTCTGTTTACTACTACAGGTTGTCCTGGATTAGGGAAGTGTTCTGCTTTATTTCATCTGTACATGATCTGTACATGAATGTTTTTAAAGGAATTGTGGAGCTTTTCTGTCCCAGCCTAGCAACCCGTAGAAACATATGGTGCTGTATCTGGGGGAAAATAAATAAAATTGTCAAGAACTTCAGTCTGTTTTGCAAAGAACTGAGTCCCATATGAGACCCTTCTGGCCTTGAGTACAATAAATGAACTCTGACAAACTCACCGCTGCTTGTTTCTAGAGTTATATTCCTTATGTGAAGTTAATAGACTGGTGACTATTATGGTAGGAGCCCCCCCCTTGATTAATTGTGCAGGTAAAGTTTGCAGCTTAAGGTATCTTGCCAGGTGCCCTGCCACATGAAGCCATCGCCTGTTGTGGGTGGAATTCCCCGATTGCATGTCAAAGGTTCTACAGTGTGTTCTTGGATGTCCCTGGGCTGGAGGTTTTTAGCAGTGAACTGTACTTTTTCTTCTGTTCTGTGTCTCACACTGTTTATTTCTAGGTTCAGACCTGGATTAAGTGTGAATGCTGGACACCATGTTTGTGAAGTCATCCTGCTTGGTGAGAGTTTGGAATCTTATCTTCAGTTTGTTCACTGGTAGCAGGATCTTCCCTGCACAAAGATATTGTATTAAAAGTTTTCTCTCTCCAATATATCCAGATTTATTACGACTGAAGTTGATGTTGGTAAAGTTGCTTACGATGGGAGACAGTGGCCCACATTTTACTATGCCTGCTGTACCAGAGGTTTGACACCACATGTACCACAGTTGTGGCACATTAAATGGATGACACTTCTGTTATTTTGTTTGTGCTAGAAAGAATATGAATAGGCAATACACAAGACACTTTCCCTTGCCTTACACTTAAAGCAGCATGGCTAAGGATTGCCTATGTTTAAACTGCCGAGGCATTTTTTTTTTTTTTTTTTTTTAAACATCCGCCCAATAAGTGGTTATGAAAGTCAATACTAGTCATATTATGGTGAAGGAACAATAGGGGAGATTTATAAAAACCTGTGCAGAAGAAAAGGTGGCCTGTTACACATAGCAACCAATCAGATCGCTTTTCTTTTTCAGAGGCCTCATTAAAAAAAGAAAAGCGATCTGGTTGCTATGGGTAACTGGTCAACTTTTCCTCTCCACAGGTTTTGATAAATCTCTCCCCATGTCTAGAAACATCACAAGGAACAAGAATTATTACTATACTATTATGGCTTCTATAAAAATATGGAATGAGGAGGCTCTCTCTATGTTGAAGACTGACCCACTGGGCTAGACAACTAGTCCCCTATACCCCAGGTGATAAAGACAGAATAAAATAAAAATATTGGAATGGCGCTCAGGTGACATATGGATATCTAATCTGATATATATTGTTTTATCATAAATAAATCTTTAAGTATAGTAAGTCACAGGGCCCTTGTGACACACATCAACCCATACATAATTTCATAAATTTATATAATAGATACATAAAATATTTATAAAATAATAATTGCCACTATTTGTTAATATGTCAGGAATTTGATGTTTTATTGTCTATATGACTCTATAAAAAGCTGAAGAGGGCTGTGAAATGTAACAACCTGGATATGTTATCACTGTAATACAAAAGTTCATATGTTGTGATCATTTAGTTTGTAGTATAAACACCATATCCCGCAAAGAAAGGGTTGTAATGCCCCTCCCTCCTGGTCTCCACAATACTCATCGTCAGTGAAATCCTCCTATGGCAGTAGGAAGTATATATGATAAAGTTGAGCGCATGACTTCTAATAAAGCGGAGCAAATGGAGAGAACTTGGTAAGGGTGGTTTCACACCACGTTTTGTACTTACGGTTCCCATATACGGCTGGGAGGAGGGGAGGGGGCGGGGCTTAATCGCGGCACCCGCACTCAGCCGTATAGGGGAACCGTATTTAATGCATGTCTATGAGCCGACCGGAGTGAACCACAGCCTCCGGTCGGCTGCATTTTCGTCCGTATGCGGTTTCCCGACCGTAGGCAAAAATGCGGTCGACCACGTTTTTGCCTGCGGTCGGGAAACCGCATACGGCCAAAAACGTAGCCGACCGAAGGCTGCGGTTCACTCCGGTCGGCTCATAGACATGCATTAAATACGGTTCCCCTATACGGCTGAGTGCGGGCGCCGCGATTAAGCCCCTCCTCCCAGCCTTATACGGGAACCGTAAGTACAAAACGTGGTGTGAAACCACCCTAAGCGGCGGATGGAGAATGCTGAGAGGGTGAGTGGCGTCCTCGTGGAAATCACCCACAGGTTTTTTTGATTGACCTAGCGTGGTCCTGAAATGCGTCCATCTTAATATTAGCCAACATTGCGCCTTAAGACGTTTTTGTCAAATATTAAGCGTTTCAGGACCACCCTAGGTCAATCAAAAAAACCTGTGGGTGATTTACACAAGGACGCCGCTCACCCTCTCAGTATTCTCCATACGCCGCTTACCAAGTTCTCTCCATTTGCTCCGCTTTATTAGAAGTCATGCTGTTTCTGAGCGCACATCTCCCTGTACGCTCAACTTTATCATATATACTTCGTACTGCCATAGGAGGATTTCACTGACGATGAGTATTGTGGAGACCAGGAGGGAGGGGCATTACAACCCTTTCTTTGCAGGATATGGTGTTTATACTACAAACTAAATGATCACAACATATGAACTTTTGTATTACAGTGATAACATATCCAGGTTGTTACATTTCACAGCCATCTTCAGCTTTTTATAGAGTCATCTAGACAAGAATTCAACATCAAATTGCTAACATACACTGCTCAAAAGTAAAGGGAACACTTGGACTTACATTATGTTGTTTAAGTCAATGACACTTGTGTGAGATCCCACTGTCCACACAGGAAGCAACACTGATTGACAATCAATTTCACATGGAACAGACAACAGGTGGAAATTATTGGGGGTGTCTTGCTAATTGCCTATAAAGGAATGGTTCTCCAGGTTGTTACCACAGACCACTGCTCAGTTCCTATGCTTCCTGGCTGATGTTTTTGTGTCACTTATGAATGCTGGCGGTGCTTTCACTCTGAGTTGTACACTCCCCCTCATGCTACCACTACACAAGTGGCTCAGGTAGTGCAGCTCATCCAGGATGGCACATCAATGCGAGCTGTGGCAAGAAGGTTTGCTGTGTCTGTCAGCGTGGTGTCCAGAGCATGGAGGCGCTTCTACAAGAGGAAGGCATTGATACTACGGACTGGCCGCCCGTTCCCCTGAATCCGATTGAGCACATCTGGGACGTCTCGCTCCATCCACCACAGACTGTCCAGGAGTTGGCGGATGCTTTAGTCCAGGTCTGGGAGGACATCCCTCAGGAGACCATCCTCCACCTCATCAGGAGCATGCCCAGGCGTTGTAGGGAGGTCATACGGGCACGTGGAGGCCACACACACTACTGAGCCTCTTTGTGACTTCTATTAAGGACATTACATAAAGTTGTATCAGCCTGTAGTGGGGTTTTCCACTCCATATCCAGACCTCCATGGGTTGATACATTTGCTTTCCATTGATAATTTTTGTGTGATTTTGTTATCAGCACATTCAACTATGTAAAGATGAAAGTATTTCATACAATTAGTTCATTCAGATCTAGGATATGTTATTGTAGTGATCCCTTTATTTTTTTTGAGCTGTGTATTTTAACAAATAGTGGAAATTATTATTTTGATTATCTATTATCATAAATTTTTTATGAATTTATGCATCGGTTGATGTGTCACAAGGGCCATGTGACTCACTATACTTAAATTATTTAAGATTTATTAATAATAAAATTATAAAGTATATATCAGTAGATTAGCATTTTCATTTGTGCTCTATATCCATCTCACCTGAGCTCTAATACAATAATTTGATATCGCTTCTACATAGCGTCCAACATGAAATTTTTGAGGTTAAGTTCATAAGCTCAGATCTGGTGCCTTCTAGGACAGTCCATTTAAGGAGCAGTCCTTTTGGACCAGGAGGGTTTTTCCCATACTTTGCACAGTACATTCTTTGATTTTTCTCATGTACATGTTGCTACAATATATTGGTATGGCGGGTTCACTCTCTGGCTCATCCTGTAAACAGACATCATTGTACAAAATGTTTGATTATTTTTAATAATGTAGTAACAGAAGACATGGAGAGGTCCAACCAGTTTTAGAAGAGAATGAAAGAAAATAGTCTTAAGTCTCACTATCCTGGAGGTCACTGCTGTACTTGGGACCAGGGGCTTATCCTCCAGCACAGGCTTGTCCTCCAGCATTATGGCTCCCACTGTAGCACTTTCTCTCTCCAGACAATGAAGAAAAAAAGGTTCCTGTGCTTCCCCATCCTGGAGGTCACGGCTGCCTCTCTGATCAGTGTCATGTTCTCTTTCTCAGGTTTGCACTTTTAGTGGCTCTCTTTTCAACTTACGGATTGTGCTCCCCGCAGATAATGATGGAAAAAGCTTTTGGTCAGTGTGACTGTTGTGATCTGTGTCTAGTCATCCCTCCCAGGTTTGCTCCTCCATTGCATCTCTTCCTATATTAATAACTCTTCAGGGGTACCGTCTTCTAACATAGATAAGAATACTAGAAGGTCATGGAGTACTAACTACTGCAACAACTCCATCAGCATGGAATTCTAAAGTGAATCGGTCACCAGCGTCACCCGCACTAACCTGCTGGTACAGGGTGATGCTGACTGCAATGCCGTTCACCTTTCCCCCCCCTATGTTGCCCTGTCTTGGCGTTATCATCACAGCGCACTTGATTCGCATGCTACAATCGTGACCAGTACATATGGCGGTGTAGCTTAGCAGTGCCGGATACAAGAGAACGTGGCTGAAGGACCTGTGGTGATGATGATCATGTGATAGGAGGATATCTCATGGTTCATACACACCATTTAATATTAGAAGAACACATCATCTCATACACATCATGGCCAGTTTAGACTTTGAATATTACTATACGATGTTACAGTATATGACTGCAGGAATGTTCGAGGTCACTGACAGTATTTAATTGTGCACATGACAATTACCTGGAGTTCTGAAAGTTATTTTCTGAACACTGGGTTTGGGCGGCCGTGGTCTGGATGCCACGCCCCCTCCATTCATGTCTATAGGAGGGGACGTGACGACCACCACGCCCCCTCCCATAGACATGAATAAGATATTTAGAAATGGAGTACTACTAATGTTCATTGTATTAGAATAAACACATTAGCTTCATACCCCCTCATGTCTTATCTTCAGAGATACGGTATACTGTGGACATAAATCTCACTAATTAGTATATAAGGAGACATTCTGAAAGACAAAGTGGGAAAATCAAAACTAAAAAACTAAATTGGATTTATAGAGTACCTCTAATGATCTTGTTAAATTTTATAATAATCCCAGTTCACTGCCCCATCATGATAAACCATTACCTGCCTTTATTTTTATTATTTGTTAGTTTTCTACCTTGATATCACTCTGTATTTTCTGCTCAGATTCACAGACTGGGAAGGGGCGTTCCCCAGCAGGCGTGACATCATCTGAAGCCATACAGGAGAGAACTTCCTCCCTCTGCTACACACAGCCCATAGCAGTTGAGTGTGCGAAATGATCTAGGATTGGTTAATGCTGCCCAGCAGCAGCTTTTTTTTTTTTTTTTTTAAACACAAATAACAGAAAACATTATTTTTTAAATAAAGTACTTTTTTTTTTTTTTTTAAACAAAGGCACCCAGGTTCATTTTACTTATAAAGTGCTGATGTGGTCTTATGACCTGGTGAAGGTCCATCTGGTGGAATTTTGCCGTGAAGGCAATATCCCACCAGTGACTGTTCTGACACTTTAGAAGTTGCTTTCTTGTTATGACATGACAACCTGGTTGGGCAAATATGAAGAGGTGAAGAATCTGGATGAGCATGGCATTTGGTCCAGAACTTCAGGTGTCCACCTTTCTCGTTTAGGCAACACTGTAGTGCACATTCAATCAGCTGTCTTCCTTGGCCAAGATAGGATCCAAATATTTTACAATGGACAGCTAAAGTTGTGCCATAAGTAGATCCCACCCATTTTAGCGCAATTTGTAGTAAGCAAATGTATATATTGTGTGGTGCGGAGGGTCATCTGGCTGCCACCTGTGGCCAGATTCAGTCATCTGTGTGTTGTGACCTTGGTCACCTGTTTAGCTGGTGTCTCTGGCTCAGAGAAAACAAGTGAGGTTCTAGGATACTGAGTTAGATGAAGAAATGAGGAAATTTAATTAGGAGGACAAGAGGGCAATTACACAATGAGGCAGTTTCAGAAGGAACCTAAGACATCATCTTCTTTCTCTAGTGTGGGCCAAGTGCATAAAGAAAGTATGACCAACTTCTCTCTGATCATCTTTTTTGATAAGTATTAGGCCCTCTACAAAGACTCCTTCATTTCTTTGTTGGAGGAGGCTACAGGTCTGGTTTTGGAGGCAGCTTCTTTCGGAGGGCAGGTGGTGCCTGGGTCAGATGAGAGGAGGTAGAAACTAAAAGGGATATGCCCAATAAACGGAAGCATAAGAGTCTCCTTATGAGGATCAAGCCCTTCCTTTTTACAAGGGTTTCATCGTATGTGGAGATAGCAGCTCCACTGGTTCACCCTATGTGGCAGAGCCCAATCTGGCAGGGAGTAATCAGTTGTGTTCATGGTAGTAGGTAAATCAGCTGGCAATTCAGCACAATGCACCCACAAAAATCATATAATTTACCATACTAAGAATAGTTCTTAACTTGGCCTCATATTTGATAAGGGTAGTGAGGCGTGCGATAGGCAAGAGAGGAGCGGCACTTTGGATTAATCCCATACAGATAACCGGCATAATAGAAAGAGGCAGGACGTGTTTGTTCTAACCACCGATTCCCCCCTGCCAGATTGGGCTTGGGAGGGAGTCTTATGATACTAGTGGCTGGTTGCAGACCTGTTTCTGGGGATGTTACCCCTTTGTTGTACATCCTTAGACACTTCTCTAATTTTTTTTTTCTAGCCTCAGCTATACATCTTTGGACACTTACCTGTATTTGTTAATCCCTCTGTGTACCATCTTTACAGGCGCCATTTATTGTAGATCTGGTGCATGACTATATCTCGTATACATCGTTTACAATGGAATTGGTTTCCTATTGATATGTGTTGTTAATATAGTGTTACTAAGTACTAATAAATCCTAGATGATTCCATATTATAGTGGATGGAGTGTGTAAAAAAAAAAAAAAAAAAAAAGCACTGTTAGGTAATAGATACACTCACATTTGTTTTAGCATTATGAATAAGGATTGAATTGCATCATTATTTTAGTCTTCTAGGACTGTGAAAAAGCACCTTACCTGTTTGTATATTGAGTGGCCCTCATCTTTTTCTGTGTTGTTTTCTCCCTCACTTATCTAGTATAGAGACAGTCACTGTGGTTGAGGCCATCCTGTTAAGGAGATGGTGCATCAAATTGTAGGGACAGATTTTTGGGGGACCTCTAGTACAGGATGGGCACTTCCTCCCTTTTTCTACAGTAACAGCAAACCTGTATTTTTACCTGGTCTCTTCCTATTATTTATTGGCTTCTGGGTCATTTTGCCATTCTTTATATAATTGTGTTACATTTTGTGTGTGTGATATTTTTTTATTTTTTGAACTTCAATTTTATATGACACATTAAAGGTTAAGTTTTAATTTGGAGTATTTAGTCCCAATTTGTGGTTAAACCACTCTGTGATTACTTTCTTTTACAAGTCGGTAAGTGATCTTTGGCAGGTACCTACAAGGTCCCAAGATAGAAGAGTCAATGATTTTCTGGCTTTTAATTATAAATAGTATAATCACAGAAGCTAACCTAGAGAATGCCCACATCCATAGCACCTTGGGTCACGCAGGTTTCACCCTTGATAGAGGTAGCTGCAGGTCTAGGTTAGGAAGGAGAACGCCATCTCTTCCGTGGTGTCTGTGGTTTAGCGGAAGTTCTCAAACCACTGTCTAATTTTGTTTTCCTCAAGCATTTCAGAAACACCTTGGATGGAAAAGGGTTACTAGAAGCTAAATTGGTCTCTCGTAGATGAAGGGAAATAAGAGAAACTTCTTGTCTCGATCGGACATAGCTGAGAGGATATGTCCAGAGTGAAAGCCGTGCTCATGAGGTTCCAGGATGATTGAGTGATTGAGGGGCTCACAATGAAGACGTTGCCAGGTCCACATGGCTTAACATCCAAGTGATCCAAGACCTTTAAAAGGACATCTTGTTTCAACTCATAAACAAGGTATATGCACTCTGAGCGCCAAGGTCAATAGGGAGGTCTGACCTGATTCTTCTCTAAAAAGGGTAACAATCCAAGCAGTCATGAGAATTGGAGACCCATAGCTCTACTCTATGGCCAGGAAGCTTCTGACTAAGATTTTATTTAATCAGCTGGTGACGTTTGCTCCCTGGCTCCTTTCAAATGCTCAGCATTGCTCCTTTCTGGGCCGAATCCCCTTAAGTACTGTCCTTAGTGTCAGGGAGGCAGTGTAGTGGCGTAGTGCAGGTCTTTAAACTTGCTGTTTATGGATCAGGCTAAGGCATTTGATCCGTCCTTCCGACATATGGCCTACCAAATACTTTTGATAAATGGCTTAAGATCTTGTAGACTGGGGCAGAGAGTTCTCTGCTGGTGAACGGTTGGTCTGGCCGCTCTGGCCAAGGTTGTCCTTTGAGCCTGCTGTTATATATGTGTTCGCGATCGACCCCTTAGGAAGGTTGATCAATGACCATTGGCAGGAGTCAGAATGAGCCTGGCAGAGCCAGAAACCACCCTTAGAGTGGTATCTTACACCGATGATGTCACCAACCTCGTGTCTTCAGGAGAGAAGGCAGACATGGGGATTTCGGAGGTGGACCACCACTCAGAGGCATCTGGGTCCAAGATTAAGCTGGATAATCGAGTCTCTGGCTGGGAGGTGGAGATCCCCTGTTTGATCTCCCAGAAACCCTCCCAGGGCCCCCAAGAGTCAGGAAAAATTTTTTAGGGCCTCACATTTGCCCAGGATTATCCTGCAAAAAACTAGCATGGTAGGCTTCAGAATGTCGCTCAGAAGCTAGACCATTGAAAGGGTCGGTCCTTGACCCTTAGATAAAGGAAGGAGGTTTCATCACTTTCGCTATCTGGGCAGTGTGTGTATCTTACCAGAGACTTGCTTGACTAGGATCTACAGCCTGTTCTTTTAGCCGTTATGTGGGAATAGGCTGAACCTGGTCACGAGAGGTTACATACCGTATGACGAGACTGGGGGAGGAGATTATCTATGGTGAACCCAGTGGTTTTCTTGAACACTTGTCGAGCTGCTACGTAGTCAACACCCTGCATGTTCCTTAAGCACTACCGGGTAGATCTGTATTCAGGCTTACATGTGTCCTAATCTCTGGCTTATTTACTCCTTTTCGTGTCCTGCTGAAAGGATAAAATGTTTACATTTACTGACAAAAAGGTTTCGATGAGTCCCAAAGCAGCACAATGTAACCTAAGAAAATGATTGCTGCATACACTCTTGTCTGTTGGTGTCTTTGAGGTAGCTTTATAGGCTCCTTTCTAAAGGATTATTTACAAAGGGTTAATTGTTTAATTATCTCTGAATCAGATTTATTTTTCTACTAGCACAGAAAAAAAAATACAAGGAAGCTGTTAACCCTTTCTTGTGCTGCCCTGGGATTGTAGGAAATATAAATTTGATGTATACATTTCCTGTACAGGAGATAAGTCTTAAGGCTCTGTTCACACTGCTTGCATTTTTAGAAAATGCTCCCGGACACTGAAAATATCACAACTATATGCTAGATATACAAGGCTCATTGATCAGGTAATTTCTTTATTGTGCATGACTGTATAGAAAAGTGCAGCAGGTTCAACCTTCATACACAGAATTATTGTATATACATATCTACATCTCAGTAAATCTCTGCGTGGCCAATGGTCAAAAGGGCATCCAACCGGTGCCTGGAGGTCTGTGCCACTTGACGTATGCCCCATCAGCATTTCTTTACGTACGTTTAGAATATAATTACAGCTTAAACCTGACCCTTTAAATTATTGAGGAATATAAAGTGACCACAGGAAACATAAGTCATAAGGGAGGAGATGGTGGGGAGAACCTGTGTGGACAAAGCATAATCCCAGTATACACACCAGACTGAGAACCATGAAGAAGAAGTAATAAGCTTTAGTGGAAGGAGAGTTAACTGAACCAGCGCTCAGCTCCTTCATTGTATTCCATGAGAAATGCTGGAATGTGCACAGCGGCTGAGAACAGGCCAGACAGAGACTATAACCTGCAATGAGGAGACTGCAGTAGACTGAGTCTACACTAGGAGCGGTCATCTTCAACACTGATGAAGAGACGGTGCTTGCAGTGATGGTGCGGTGCACTGCTCTATGACCCTGCAAGAAAAGCAGCTTGGAAATTGCTTCGGTGGCACCGACCGTGCCCCTCAATGCAAGCCTACGGGAGGGGGCGTGATAGCCATCACGCACGCTCCCGTAGGCTTGCATTGAGGGGCGGAGCGTGACGTCACATGGGGGCGTGACGTCATACGCCGCCAGCCCTGCGGTCGACCGTAATCAGACCCAGAGCGAACACGCTCCGGGGACTGATTACTAACGGGGTGCCGCGTGCATGATCACCAGCTGCGGGACTCCCGCGATCAGGCATCTTATCTCCTATCCTTTGGATAGGGGATAAGATGTATAAGCACCGGAGTACCCCTTTAATCGACAGTTCCTGGGGCTTTGGCAGTGAGCGATAAGAGAACTGTCGACTTCAAGGTGTTGGGGTTTTATTGGTGGAGAGAGTCATCATCGTTTATTAGAAACAAAACAAATCGAAAGGTATGGCCGATCCTTGACCACCGCAGCTGAAGCCACCGCAGATCCTTCACCCGCCACAGCTGGAGTTACCGCAAATCGTTCACCCGCCGCAGCTGGAGTTACTGCAAATCCTTCACCCGCCACAGCTGGAGTTACTGCAAATCCTTCACCCGCCGCAGCTGGAGTTACTGCAAATCCTTCACCCGCCGCAGCTGGAGTTACTGCAAATCCTTCACCCGCCGCAGCTGGAGTTACTGCAAATCCTTCACCCGCCGCAGCTGGAATCACCGCAGATCCTTCACCCGCCACAGCTGGAGTCACCGCAGATCCTTCACCCGCCACAGCTGGAGTCACCGCAGATACTTCACCCGCCACAGCTGGAGTCACCACAGATCCTTCACTCGCAGAAGCTTGAGTCACCCCAGATCCTTCACCCGCCACAGCTGGAGTCACGGCAGATCCTTCACCCGCCGAAGCTTGAGTCACCCCAGATCCTTCACCCGCCACAGCTGGAGTCACCGCAGATACTTCACCCGCCACAGCTGGAGTTACTGCAAATCCTTCACCCGCCGCAGCTGGAGTCACCACAGATCCTTCACCCGCCACAGCTGGAGTCACCGCAAATACTTCAACCGTCACAGCTGGAGTTACTGCAAATCCTTCACCCGCCGCAGCTGGAGTTACTGCAAATCCTTCACCTGCCGCAGCTGGAATCACCGCAGATCCTTCACCCGTCACAGCTGGAGTCACCGCAGATCCTTCACCGCCAAAGTCATTTCAGTCTAATAATTTCCTCCTTACAGAGCTGCATAACTTGGTTAAAATCCAAATGGAGATACTTCCTCCAAAATCTTCGATCCCTACCATATATCTGCGCAGGATAACATGGGCTGCCTATGGACAAACAGAACATAAGATTGGTGGTTTATATTCAGGCAGCTCTGAGGATGAGGGTTCACGATCATTACATAAAATCCTCAACTACACGAACTGTGACCACACAGATTCTCTCTCCCCCCGTACGATTGTAGATGCCCAGTATCTCCTACACTGGCAATGAGAAGGATTTGTGGTGGTGGAGGATGTCTATCTTAATAGTATTAATCATCATGAATGATATTGTGATCTTGTCTAGTAGCTTCTGGTAGAGTGTAAAAGTCACAAAGCATGCTCATTAGACAAAGAAGTCAATAGGTGACGGTCACAACTCCTCCTCTCTGCCCCAGTCATAGAGCATGCCCACTACACACTGCTGTAAATGTCAGTAGGTGATTGGGACTGGGGCAGAGAGGAGGAGGTGAGCCGTGACCGAGCATGCCCACTACAGATTACTATAAAGGTCAGTAAGTAATGGTCACAGCTCACCTCCTCCTCTCTGCCCCAGTCACAGAGCATGCCCACTACCCACTGCTATGTCAGTAGGTGATGGTCACAGTTCACCTCCTCCTCTCTGCCCCAGTCACAGAGCATGCCCACTACACACTGCTATAAATGTCAGTAGGTAATGGTCACAGCTCACCTCCTCCTCTCTGCCCCAGTAACAGAGCATGCCCACTACACACTGCTATAAATGTCAGTAGGTAATGGTCACAGCTCACCTTCTTCCCCTCCCTGAACAGAATTTGTTCTCTACACTATCATAAATGATGGTCACAGCCTTCTCCTTGCACAGTGTAGTGTAGGGATTAGAAAGTCTGTAGTTAACATTTTATTGACTCATATCTAGGACAACTAAAACAAAAATTATACAATCAGAAAATGCAAAAATAAAAAAAAAGGTGTTAGAAAGTGTTCTAGACAGGAAAAGCAGGGACTCCTCAAAGTGGACAAACTGTTCACCTCTTCTGACCAGCACATCAGACGTCTTATAATGAAGTCACTTACCAATCCCATGGAAGATACGGGCAATGGCTCTTCCAGAAAATCGTTCATCCTGGTGAATGGAGAGGAAATGACGAACGTCGCTGCAGACCTGAACCTTCCAGTCTTCAGCCTAACAAAACAACAGAATCAAGGTTCATGTACCCCAACCGCTATATAACCAGCCCCATATAGATATACCCAACTCTATGGATATACGAACCTCACCCCAACCGCTATGTAACCAGCCCCATACAGATATACCCTACTCCGTTGATATACCAACTGTCACAAACCGCGACGTGCGGGTGGTAGGATTATCTATAAAATCACTATTTGTCTACACTAGACCGAAAATAATGATAAAAAAAATCCCTCTTACACCACCCAATTAAATCGCTGCCACCACCTAAATTTATTGCAGGATAATTTTATGGGCCAGTTTGTGGAGGACCCAACAAGAAGTGATGCCTTGTGGGATCTGATCATTTCCAACAACGCAGAGCTGGTTGGTAATGTAACTGTGCGGGAAAACCTTGGGAATAGCGACCACAATATAGTTACTTTTCACTTAAAATGTAGAAAACAAAGACAGGCGGGGAAGGCAAAAACATATAACTTTAAAAAGGCAAATTTCCCTGGGCTGAGAGCTGCACTACAGGACATAGACTGGGGGAGGGGTTCTCAAATACTGATACAGAAGGGAAATGGGACATCTTTATATCAACTCTAAATAAATATACAGCTAAATATATACCAAAGGGGAACAAATATAAACGACTAAAACTAAATCCTACATGGCTGACAAATGAGGTTAAAAGAGCAATAAGTAAATCACTTGTCGAGGAAAACTGGTGTATAAATCCATATATATAATAGAAATGCCCTTAATGATAATTTGGTAGACAACCAACACTCTCAAAATCATTGATTAGGCCTAAGTAATAAAATATAAATCTTTATTGAAAACATAAATACATATAGACATGAAAGAATACACTGACAATACAGAATTATGTCTCTTGATCCGACAATGTACACAGATCACGGATCAGGGTATAGGATACAGGTGAACCCCTACTTCTTGGAAGACCCTACCTAGTCTAAACCCTTGCCCTCACTGAACAATAAGTGTGGACAGGGTTAGGAAGATATTAATATTTCATTAGAAATACATTAAAATTAAATTAAATACATTTATTGAGGCATCTCGTGCTCCCTTTCCAACGCGTTTCTCCCTTAGCAAATGACTAGGGTTCATAAGGGAATGGAGGAGAAAACAGTACAACAAGATAAAAAATATATAATGCCAATGATGTAGTCAAAATATGATAAAGATAAATGTAATTATAAAGCACAGTTGAGTGAGTCAAAACTGCTTAGGATGACAATCCAACGTATGAGCTGAGTTCATTCAATATATATATGATACATGTCGAATGATGCGTCCCCTATATTATATATATGACGCCGGCCTATTCCAGAGTACGGCCAAATTGAGTTGGATATAACTGTGGAAACAGAATAACATATATATATATATATATATATATAAACACCATCATGGTTGCTAATGGAGTTCAAAAACACTATATTGATATATAGATCTTGTACCTCTGTGTTAACCCCATGTATTAGCCACAAACATGGCACATCAAGAGTAGTGAAGTAGTCCCAGAACTGTTTCAGCAGGACTATATAGATACACTTTAGATGACCTCCAAGAACTGTAAAAGTATATGATAATCAAATTAGCATACCCAGTTCAATTCATAGTACCTATAGAATTGATGCACTATAGTAGACCAACGATTATCAATCAATATCAATAAATTCAATAAAAAATTCCAATATTAGGGTTTAGATGACCAAAGGGACTAGAAGTATGGAAGCCAATATACATCATTCAGCGTTTATCATAATAGACTCATAAAACAGATAAACAATCAAAAGAACATACCAGGTAAAATTCAAGACCAGGACTCCCACTTAGAAAAGGGAACCGCTATTGTATTGATCATGATGACTGATTGTAGGTCTAGGAGTGCATTGATTTCTATTTGATGGTTGCTGTGGTAAATGATGAGGAAGGATTAACATTAACCCCAAAGTGCAAACACTGATATGATAGAGTGTGCAATGGAATGTGCAAAAATCTAGTCCAGTATAATATAAACTGAACAACCTAATATAAATAATATATATTAAATAATAAAAAAAGGGTATACAAAAGATCTCACCGCAATAATAGGCGTGTCAAAGATGTGACAACAATAAAGGGAAAAAGAAGGGACGATAAAGTTCCCAATCTTCGGCTCAATGGCCTTCCTACCGATATAAAGGGACCAAAAAAGCGCTAAGTCAAATGCTAGTACATTTCTAGCACATCGAATAGAAATTAGTGGCCAGTAAAGTACTTACCCTGGTTTGGCAGCTCAGACGCGTGGACCCACGATAACGTGTGTGTCTAATCCGAGTCCCGCGTCTGTTTTTAACTGCCCAGACTGGAAATTGCAGGGCGGGGCTAGGCGCATCCCGTGCTTCCGGCCTGTGGAACGCATATGCGCATCAACTACCCGGCTGATGCACCATGGAGAGCTTCCGCTCCGAGACACGCAAATGCGCTCCAACCAACAATAGGATGGAACGCACATGCGTGCCACCGAAATCCAAAACCTGACAGCCGCGCTAGTGGGTAGGCGCCCAAAGATTAACACCCTGTGTGTCAGCCAGACAGATAACTGACGACACACAGCTTATGTACCCGCAGTGATCAAGGAGATAAATACAAATGGGAAACTAAAATTTTTTTTTTTTTTTTTTTTTTACCAGAAAGTCTATAGACTCAGCTCCCATGATGTAAAATGTATCTAGACTTCACTCAAAAAAGCCCTATATTAATAAAGATAAGTACAATGTGGGTACAAATAGGTAAAATTCTAATAAGGCTGTAGTCACAACACCGAGGAAAATATAATAAACAAAAAGTATTTTTTAAATGATTGTCAAACAACAGGCTATATGGAGGATCTAGATGAAAAATCCTCAACGAGTAAAATAGGATTATAGAGGGGGCCTGATAGTAAATGCCCAACCCTCAAATATTCAAGAAGTAAGTGAACGGAGATAATACACTATGTTCTAAATAAATGGGCAAAATGATATATGCTCATTTAAGCCATGTGGAGTCACCGTATGAAGACGGTAGATCGATCTGGCTTCAATTTGTAGCAGCCTCTTGTCAAAGTCTCCCCCCCTAACATCATCTTTGAGTACCTCTATCAAATGGAAGATTTAGAGGGAGTGAGTGCCTTAGCCTCCCTGTTGGGGGAAGCACAACAGGAGGCAGGTCTGGGACCATTTTCTAAGTGTTCCCTTAAAAGTACGAAACCAGCACCGTTGACGGATAGAGACAGTATGGACACTTTCGTCGATGTTGTCTGTCACAATTTGGAGGCATTACTCCATGACTTTAGCCTATCCATGCACAATCTGACCCAACAGGAAGGCGAAGCATTAAAGAGCTTAGAATCGGATCAATCAATCGTTATAAAACCCTCGGACAAAGGGGGCAATTTAGTATTGATGGACCACAAGAAATATGCCGATATGTGTCTCTATATTCTGTCTGATAGGTCTACCTATCGAATTTTGGAGAAAGACCCTACTCTGGTTTTTCAACAAGAACTAAAACAGTATATTATCACAAGCTAGAAAAGAGTCCCTTATTGATGGTAAGGAGTTAGATTTTTTTGCTCCCGAAAGCCCCTCGGATCTCCATGGGCTGCCTAAGGTCCATAAGGGCCTGGACCCGCTTAAATGCAGACCGATTGTATCGGGTATTGGAAATTTGACCCAGAGTGTGGGCATCTATTTGGACGAGGTCCTACGCCCATTTGTAACTAGTCTTCCATCATACCTACGAGACACGATGGACCTATTATTGAAGGTCCAAGATATTACTCTTGACCAAAACAGCTTCCTATGTTTGATCAATGTTGAAGCTTTATATAGCTCAATCCCCCACGATTTTGGCATCAAAGCAGTAGCCCACTTCCTACGTATTTGGAGTATACACTTTGGTCCACACAATCAATTTATTCTGACATTACTAGAATTTGTCCTTACTCGTAATTATTTTATTTTTAACTCCCGTTTTTTCCACCAGCCCAGTGGCGCCCACTTATGCCAATCTGCTCCTGGGCTGGTGGGAGGAAATTTTTGTTTTTGGGGAGGACAGTTTTGAGTTTCACCAACATATTGCATTTTGGGGCCGCTACATCGACGATGTTTCGGTCATTTGGACAGGCTCACAATTGGACTTTGAGGCTTTTGTTACTACATTAAATCAGAATCCCATTGGACTCAAATTCACTTTTGAGATCCATAGGGATACTTTGGTGTTTTTGGATGTTCTTCTCAAACGAGGGGAATCAGGATTGTTGGAGACGACTATCGGAAACCAACGGCGGGGAACAATCTCTTAAACTGGAAAAGCCATCACCCCTATGCCCTCAAGAAAGGGATACCGAAGGGCCAGTACCTACGGGTTAAAAGAAATTGTTCCTCACCTGTTACTTTTCATACTGAAGCCAATGAGCTACGTAGGGGATTTAAACACAGGGGCTACCCGGATAGGATTTTGAAACAGGCCTATCTCCAGACCAAAGACCTAGACAGGGCTACTCTACTTCAATCTAAACCCAAGGACCAGGATCTAAGATCCCCTCCTATTCGTATAGTGGGTACTTTTGACGCAGCCGCAAAGGAGATTCGTAGTATAATCTCTAATCATTGGTCTATTTTAAGAACAGACCCAATAGTTGGCTCATTGATTGAAGATCGCCCGATGATTACGTATAGAAGGGGCAAGAACTTGGGGGACCATCTGGTACATAGCTTGTACACCCCCCCCCCCCCCCCCCCAAGACCAGCCGGCACCTGGCTGGCCCGCAAGATTTGCGGGACCTACAGATGCGGAGCGTGCAACGCATGCAGATATATTCGGGTATCTAAGAACTTTCAACGATATGAGGATCAAAGAATATATAAGTGTTATGATTATGCCAACTGTAAGACTAGCCGGGTCATCTATTTAGCCAGCTGTCCCTGCCCTTTGGGTTATGTTGGAAAGACCAAAAGGGAACTTAGGTGCCGGATCCTTGAACATATTGGTGACATCAAACATAAAGCGAAACCGGTGTCACTTCACATGAACCAAATCCACTCGGTAGACCCCTTTGACATCACTTTCCAGGTGATCGAGGTACTCAAAGATGATGTTAGGGGGGGGGGGGGGGGAGACTTTGACAAGAGGCTGCTACAAATAGAAGCCAGATGGATCTACCGTCTTCATAAAGTGACTCCACATGGCTTAAATGAGCATATATCATTTTGCCCATTTATTTAGAACATAGTAAATGCCCAACCCTCAAATATTCAAGTAGTAAGAGTGAACGGAGATAATACACTATCAGGCCCCCTCTATAATCCTATTTTACTCGTTGAGGATTTTTCATCTAGATCCTCCATATAGCCTGTTTGCCAATCATTTAAAAAATACTTTTTTGTTTATTATATTTTCCTCGGTGTTGTGACTACAGCCTTATTAGAATTTTACCTATTTGTACCCACATTGTACTTATCTTTATTAATATAGGGCTTTTTTGAGTGAAGTCTAGATACATTTTACATCATGGGAGCTGAGTCTATAGACTTTCTGGTAAAAAAAAAAAAATTTCAAGACATTTTTAGTTTCCCATTTGTATTTATCTCCTTGATCACTGCGGGTACATAAGCTGTGTGTCGTCAGTTATCTGTCTGGCTGACACACAGGGTGTTAATCTTTGGGCGCCTACCCACTAGCGTGGCTGTCAGGTTTTGGATTTCGGTGGCACGCATGTGCGTTCCATCCTATTGTTGGTTGGAGCGCATTTGCGTGTCTCGGAGCGGAAGCTCTCCATGGTGCATCAGCCGGGTAGTTGATGCGCATATGCGTTCCACAGGCCGGAAGCACGGGATGCGCCTAGCCCCGCCCTGCAATTTCCAGTCTGGGCAGTTAAAAACAGACGCGGGACTCGGATTAGACACACACGTTATCGTGGGTCCACGTGTCTGAGCTGCCAAACCAGGGTAAGTACTTTACTGGCCACTAATTTCTATTCGATGTGCTAGAAATGTACTGGCATTTTGACTTAGCGCTTTTTTGGTCCCTTTATATCGGTAGGAAGGCCATTGAGCCGAAGATTGGGAACTTTATCGTCCCTTCTTTTTCCCTTTATTGTTGTCACATCTTTGACACGCCTATTATTGCGGTGAGATCTTTTGTATACCCTTTTTTTATTATTTAATATATATTATTTATATTAGGTTGTTCAGTTTATATTATACTGGACTAGATTTTTGCACATTCCATTGCACACTCTATCATATCAGTGTTTGCACTTTGGGGTTAATGTTAATCCTTCCTCATCATTTACCACAGCAACCGTCAAATAGAAAAGGGAACCGCTATTCTATTGATCATGATGGACTGATTGTAGGTCTAGGAGTGCATTGATTTCTTGAATTTTACCTGGTATGTTCTTTTGATTGTTTATCTGTTTTATGAGTCTGTTATGATATACGCTGAATGATGTATATTGGCTTCCATACTTCTAGTCCCTTTGGTCATCTAAACCCTAATATTGGAATTTTTTATAGAATTTATTGATATTGATTTATAATCGTTGGTCTACTATAGTGCATCAATTCTATAGGTACTATGAATTGAACTGGGTATGCTAATTTGATTATCATATACTTTTACAGTTCTTGGAGGTCATCTAAAGTGTATCTATATAGTCCTGCTGAAACAGTTCTGGGACTACTTCACTACTCTTGATGTGCCATGTTTGTGGCTAACACATGGGGTTAACACAGAGGTACAAGATCTATATATCAATATAGTGTTTTTGAACTCCATTAGCAACCATGATGGTGTTTATATATATATGTTATTCTGTTTCCACAGTTATATCCAACTCAATTTGGCCGTACTCTGGAATAGGCCGGCGTCATATATATAATATAGGGGACGCATCATTCGACATGTATCATATATATATTGAATGAACTCAGCTCATACGTTTGAGTCAAAACTGCTTAGGATGACAATCCCTCAACTGTGCTTTATAATTACATTTATCTTTATCATATTTTGACTACATCATTGGCATTATATATTTTTTATCTTGTTGTACTGTTTTCTCCTCCATTCCCTTATGAACCCTAGTCATTTGCTAAGGGAGAAACGCGTTGGAAAGGGAGCACGAGATGCCTCAATAAATGTATTTAATTTAATTTTAATGTATTTCTAATGAAATATTAATATAGGGTTTAGACTAGGTAGGGTCTTCCAAGAAGTAGGGGTTCACTTGTATCCTATACCCCGTCCCTTCATGATCCGTGATCTGTGTACATTGTCGGATCAAGAGACATAATTCTGTATTGTCAGTGTATTCTTTTATGTCTATATGTATTTATGTTTTCAATAAAGATTTATATTTTATTACTTAGGCCTAATCAATGATTTTGAGAGTGTTGGTTAAAAGAGCAATAAACAACAAAAAAAATAGCCTTCAAAAAATTCTAATCTGATGGGTCAGCTATAACATTTAAACAGTACAAGGAGCTTAATAAAATCTGTAAAAAATGTAATAAAAACAGCAAAAATTCAAAATGAGAGACAGGTGGCCAAAGAAAGCAAAACTAATCAGAAATATTTTTTTAGATATATAAATAAAAAAAAACAAGGACAGAGCATGTAGGACCCCTTAATAATGATAATGGGGAGGTTGTCACGGGCGATAAAGAGAAGGCGGAGCTACTGAATGGGTTCTTTAGTTCTGTATATACTAAGGAAGAAGGAGCTGACATTGGACAGGTCAGTGCTGGTAACACATCATGTACAGGTCAGTGCTGGTAACACATCATGTACAGGTCAGTGCTGGTAACACATCATGTACAGGTCAGTGCTGGTAACACATCATGTACAGGTCAGTGCTGGTAACACATCATGTACAGGTCAGTGCTGGTAACACATCATGTACAGGTCAGTGCTGGTAACACATCATGTACAGGTCAGTTCTGGTAACACATCATGTAATGTACTGAACTGGCTTAATGTGGAGATTGTACAAGGTAAGTTAAGTGATATAAATGTAAGCAAATCCCCAGGACCGGATGGACTACATCCAAGAGTTCTTAGAGAGGTAAGTTCAGTAATATCTGTACCCTTGTTCATGATATTTAGAGATTCTCTGGTGTCTGGTATTGTGCCAAGGGACTGGCGCAAGGCTAATGTGGTACCAATCTTCAAGAAGGGCTCTAGGTCTTCGCCAGGCAATTATAGACCGGTAAGTCTAACGTGCATTGTGGGTAAATTATTTGAAGGACTTATAAGGGATTACATACAGGAATACATAGGGGATAATAGTATTATAAGTGATAGCCAGCATGGGTTTACTAAGGACAGAAGTTGTCACCAATCTAATTTGATTTTATGAAGAGGTGAGTAGAAGCCTTGACAGAGGAATGGCTGTGTATATAGAGGGGGGCTGTGTATATAGAGGGGGCTGTGTATATAGAGGGGGGGGGCTGTGTATATAGAGGGGGGGGCTGTGTATATAGAGGGGGGGGGCTGTGTATATAGAGGAATGGCTGTGTATATAGAGGGGGGGCTGTGTATATAGAGGGGGGCCTGTGTATATAGAGGGGGGCTGTGTATATAGAGGGGGGCTGTGTATATAGAGTTTGTGTATATAGAGGGGGGCTGTGTATATAGAGGGGGGGCTGTGTATATAGAGGGGGGCTGTGTATATAGAGGGGGGCTGTGTATATAGAGGATGTGTATATAGAGGGGGGGGCTGTGTATACAGAGGGGGGGGCTCTGTATACAGAGGAATGGCTGTGGATATAGTGTTTCTGGATTTCCCTAAAGCATTTGATACTGTCCCTCACAGACGTCTGACAGGTAAGTTAAGGTCTTTGGGTTTGGAAACTTTAGTTTGTAACTGGATTGAACACTGATCATGGATCGTACCCAGAGAGTGGTGGTCAATGATTCGTACTCTGATTGGTCCCCGGTTATTAGTGGTGACCCCAAGGTTCAGTACTGGGCCCGCTGCTGTATAATTTATTTATCAATGATATAGAGGGTGTGTATATAGAGGGGGGCTGTGTATATAGTGGGGGGGCTGTGTATATAGAGGGGGGGGCTGTGTATATAGTGGGGGGGCTGTGTATATAGAGGAGGTGTATAGGTTACAAGATGACTTGGATAGACTAAGTGTCTGGGCCTCCACTTGGCAAATGAGGTTCAATGTGGATAAATGTAAAGTTCTGCATCTGGGTCCTAATAACCTGCAGCGTCGTATGTCTTAGGGGGGCTGTGTATATAGAGGGGGGCTGTGTATATAGAGGGGGGGCTGTGTATAGAGGGGGGCTGTGTATATATAAAGGGGGGGCTGTGTATATATAAAGGGGGGCTGTGTATATAGAGGGGGGGGCTGTGTATATAGAGGGGGGGGGCTGTGTATATAGAGGGGGGGGGCTGTGTATATAGAGGGGGGGGCTGTGTATATAGAGGGGGGCTGTGTATATAGAGGGGGGCTGTGTATATAGAGGGGGGCTGTGTATATAGAGGGGGGCTGTGTATACTAATAACCTGCAGCGTCGTACGTCTTAGGGGGGATTAAACTGTCAGAGTCACTGGTAGAGAAGGATCTGGGGGACTTGTAGATCACAGACTACAGAATAGCACAATGTCAGGCTGCTGCTTCCAAGGCCGGCAGGATATTGTCATGTATAAAAAGAGGCCTGGACTCCAGGGACAGGGACATAATACTCCCCCTTTATAAAGCATTGGTACAGTCTATAGTGTATAATACTCCCCCTTTATAAAGCATTGGTACAGTCTATAGTGTATAATACTCCCCCTTTATAAAGCATTGGTACAGTCTATAGTGTATAATACTCCCCCTTTATAAAGCATTGGTACAGTCTATAGTGTATAATACTCCCCCTTTATAAAGCATTGGTACAGTCTATAGTGTATAATACTCCCCCTTTATAAAGCATTGGTACAGTCTATAGTGTATAATACTCCCCCTTTATAAAGCATTGGTACAGTCTATAGTGTATAATACTCCCCCTTTATAAATCATTGGTACAGTCTATAGTGTATAATACTCCCCCTTTATAAAGCATTGGTACAGTCTATAGTGTATAATACTCCCCCTTTATAAAGCATTGGTACAGTCTATAGTGTATAATACTCCCCCTTTATAAAGCATTGGTACAGTCTATAGTGTATAATACTCCCCCTTTATAAAGCATTGGTACAGTCTATAGTGTATAATACTCCCCTTTTATAAAGCATTGGTACAGTCTATAGTGTATAATACTCCCCCTTTATAAAGCATTGGTACAGTCTATAGTGTATAATACTCCCCCTTTATAAAGCATTGGTACAGTCTATAGTGTATAATACTCCCCCTTTATAAAGCATTGGTACAGTCTATAGTGTATAATACTCCCCCATTATAAAGCATTGGTACAGTCTATAGTGTATAATACTCCCCCTTTATAAAGCATTGGTACAGTCTATAGTGTATAATACTCCCCCTTTATAAAGCATTGGTACAGTCTATAGTGTATAATACTCCCCCTTTATAAAGCATTGGTACGGCCTCACCTGGAATATGCTGTTCAGTTTTGGGCACCTGTCCATAAAAGGGACACTGCGGAGCTGGAAAGGGTGCAGAGACGCGCGACTAAACTAATATGGGGCCTGGAACATCTTAGCTATGAGGAGCGATTAAAGGAGTTACAATTGTTTAGTCTTGAGAAGAGACGTATAAGGGGGGATATGATAAACGTATATAAGTATATAAATGGCCCATACAAAAAATATGGAGAAAAACTGTTCCAGGTTAAACCCCCCCAAAGGACGAGGGGGCACTCCCTCCATCTGGAGAAGAAAAGGTTTAGTCTAAAGGGGCGACACGCCTTCTTTACCGCGAGGACTGTGAATTTATGGAACGGTCTACCTCAGGAACTGGTCACAGCAGGAACAATTAACAGCTTTAAAACAGGGTTAGATACATTCCTGGAACAAAATAACATTAATGCTTATGAAGAAATATAAAATCCCATCCCTTCCCCAATATCGCGCCGCGCCCCTACCCCTTAATTCCCTGGTTGGACTTGATGGACGTCTGTCTTTTTTCAACCAGACTAACTATGTAACTATGTAACAACCTCACCCCAACCACTGTATAACCAGCCCCCATACAGATATACCCTACTCCATGTATATACCAACCTCACCCCAACCACTGTATAACCAGCCCCATACAGATATACCCTACTCCATGTATATACCAACCTTACCCCAACCACTGTATAACCAGCCCCCATACAGATATACCCTACTCCATGTATATACCAACCTCACCCCAACCACTATATAACCAGCCCCATACAGATATACCCTACTCCATGTATATACCAACCTCACCCCAACCACTGTATAACCAGCCCCATACAGATATACCCTACTCCATGGATATACCAACCTCACCCCAACCACTGTATAACCAGCCCCATACAGATATACCCTACTCCATGTATATACCAACCTCACCCCAACCACTGTATAACCAGCCCCATACAGATATACCCTACTCCATGGATATACCAACCTCACCCCAACCACTGTATAACCAGCCCCATACAGATATACCCTACTCCATGGATATACCAACCTCACCCCAACCACTGTATAACCAGCCCCATACAGATATACCCTACTCCATGTATATACCAACCTCACCCCAACCACTGTATAACCAGCCCCCATACAGATATACCCTACTCCATGTATATACCAACATCACCCCAACCACTGTATAACCAGCCCCATACAGATATACCCTACTCCATGGATATACCAACCTCACCCCAACCACTGTATAACCAGCCCCATACAGATATACCCTACTCCATGGATATACCAACCTCACCCCAACCACTGTATAACCAGCCCCATACAGATATACCCTACTCCATGTATATACCAACCTCACCCCAACCACTGTATAACCAGCCCCCATACAGATATACCCTACTCCATGTATATACCAACATCACCCCAACCACTGTATAACCAGCCCCATACAGATATACCCTACTCCATGGATATACCAACCTCACCCCAACCACTGTATAACCAGCCCCATACAGATATACCCTACTCCATGGATATACCAACCTCACCCCAACCACTGTATAACCAGCCCCATACAGATATACCCTACTCCATGGATATACCAACCTCACCCCAACCACTGTATAACCAGCCCCATACAGATATACCCTACTCCATGGATATACCAACCTCACCCCAACCACTGTATAACCAACCACTTACAGATCTACCCTACTCCATGGATATACCAACCTCACCCCAACCACTGTATAACCAGCCCCATACAGATATACCCTACTCCATTGTTATACCAACCTCACCCCAACCACTGTATAACCAGCCCCATACAGATATACCCTACTCCATGTATATACCAACATCACCCCAACCACTGTATAACCAACCACTTACAGATCTACCCTACTCCATTGTTATACCAACCTCACCCCAACCACTGTATAACCAGCCCCATACAGATCTACCCTACTCCATTGTTATACCAACCTCACCCCAACCACTGTATAACCAGCCCCATACAGATATACCCTACTCCATTGTTATACCAACCTCACCCCAACCACATACAGATATACCCTACTCCATGTATATACCAACCTTACCCCAACCACTGTATAACCAGCCCCCATACAGATATACCCTACTCCATGTATATACCAACCTCACCCCAACCACTGTATAACCCAGCCCCCATACAGATATACCCTACTCCAAGTATATACCAACCTCACCCCAACCACTGTATAACCCAGCCCCCATACAGATATACCCTACTCCATGTATATACCAACATCACCCCAACCACTGTATAACCAGCCCCATACAGATATACCCTACTCCATGTATATACCAACATCACCCCAACCACTGTATAACCAGCCCCCATACAGATATACCCTACTCCATGTATATACCAACCTCACCCCAACCACTGTATAACCCAGCCCCATACAGATATACCCTACTCCATGTATATACCAACATCACCCCAACCACTGTATAACCAGCCCCATACAGATATACCCTACTCCATGTATATACCAACATCACCCCAACCACTGTATAACCAGCCCCCAAACAGATATACCCTACTCCATGGATATACCAACCTCACCCCAACCACTGTATAACCAGCCCCAGATATACCCTACTCCATGTATATACCAACCTTACCCCAACCACTGTATAACCAGCCCCATACAGATATACCCTACTCCATGTATATACCAACCTTACCCCAACCACTGTATAACCAGCCCCCATACAGATATACCCTACTCCATGTATATACCAACCTCACCCCAACCACTGTATAACCCAGCCCCCATACAGATATACCCTACTCCATGTATATACCAACCTCACCCCAACCACTGTATAACCAGCCCCCATACAGATATACCCTACTCCATGTATATACCAACCTCACCCCAACCACTGTATAACCAGCCCCATACAGATATACCCTACTCCATGGATATACCAACCTCACCCCAACCACTGTATAACCAGCCCCCATACAGATATACCCTACTCCATTGTTATACCAACCTCACCACAACTTGCAATTCAACACATCAAAGGATTTACCCTGATAGCCAAGTCTTACCCTTATTATAAACACTTACGTTGATCACAGCCGGCACTGTACGTCACCGAAGATCTCGATTGTGATTGACCAACTCAGCTTCCAGATTTCCTGACTGGAGTGCACTGATTTTGAACTGTGGACTGTCCATTGCATTTTTTTTTATCTACATCTGCACCTCTTATTGTACATTTATGCATGTTTTATCTGTATTCTATTGTTCTTTTAAGATCCATTATATGCAATTATATGCATTATATGCAAATTTTGACATCATTTGCCCCACCTACTTACCTGATGATATTTATAGCCTACTCTCCCTTTCCTAGACATACAACTTCTCAACTTGCAATTGACAAAGGGAGATTACCCTCCCGAAAAGGCGTCTTGCCACGGCCTGCCATTTCATGCATGAATTGTTTTTCTTTTCTTTTGTATGTTTTATTAAGTTTTTAATAAACTAGCTATTGAAACCATCTGCCACTGGATGTCCAGATCTTCTTGGTTGGAAGCGAAGCTGCAGTAAAATTTTTCCTAAACATCTCAGTGCATACCATTACGGACCTCTGCCAATGTTTCTGTCAATCACGCTGCGGGCCTGCACTCCACCTACCTGGACATTACCATAGGTAACATACCTCAACATATGGGATACACCTTTGCAATTGACATCTCCTTACTCATTATGTACAGGACAACCCAGTCTGTTGCCCCTTCTTACTCATGTACCCCTCCCAGCAGTCATCTGCGCCCCTCCCCTTTCTTCTCATGTCACCTCCTTTGTTAGGCTTTCTAATATCAGAGGGCAGGAGCCATCTGAGGAGCAGTGAGTGAATAAAAGGACCTAAGCCATTTCCTGACCCCAAACATATCCCAGGGTTCATTACTATAGTAAATTCCATAGTCAGAAAATGCTCCAGCTGGAGCTTCACCAACGTCTGGTGTGAGGAGGGCACCGCCAACCAATGGATCTACACAAATGGCCCTGCCTTAAAAGTACACAATAGCATCTTAAAGTCGGTACCTTCACTAATGTTGATTAAGATCATGTGATTTATCCATCTGGATGTCACATATGGATACCATGAGCTATGATAGTTAACCCACTTGGTTTTTAACAGATTGAAATAAAGAATGTGGATTTATATTATTAAGTGTTGGATTCAGGTGACACCTTCAATAGGTTACATTATTGGTGATGTATAGTGCACGTACCTTTACCTTACTAAGGCTGTTTTCAGGGTCATCTTCAGTCTCATCCAGAGGATTATTCCCCTGAAAGTATTGGAGGATGAGAGTCTTTAGCTGCGAACTCCGCTCAGGGTTCACCCTCTCCGCACAAGCGCCACTGCTCCTATATGAAACACTAACAAGAGAGAGATGTCACAAAACAGGAGGATATCACTATGGGCCGGGGCTCCATGTAATGACTTCTGAGGTGTCCAGAGGGGAAAGAGGGAGGTTGTAATGTTCGCACCTATGGAACACTCTGTAACAGGACTTAAGCTGCTTCAGCGCCGTTGCCTCTCGTGACATCACTTTCTGGTGGAGGAAATCACAAACTTCTTCCAGCTCCATATTTGTGAGGTCGCCATAAGACCAAAAGTGGAAAGAGAGTTTACTGAACTCTACCAGCACTCCACTCCTTCCTGTACCTCGAAATCCTGAAAAGAAACATCATACAGGATTATACATTACATGGGGAATGCTGGAATGTGCACAGAGGCTAAGAACAGGAGAGACGTAGAGACTATAACCAGCAATGTGGAGACTGCAGCAGAGTCCACAACAGGAGAGATCGGTCATCTCCAACACTGATGAAGAGAGGACAGAGCAGTGCATCGCACCATCACTGCAAACACCATGACCCTGCAAGAAAAGCAGCCGGCAAATGGCTTTGGGACACCGATAGTCACACACAAGAAATGTTATTGCAGCATCAGCTTCTGACATAATAAGAAATGGTCTCCAGTTCATATGCTGAGCACTAAGGCCTCAAAAACACTCCAGATACATGGGCCGTGACCTGTGTGGACCATAACACATGGCTTAGGCTGCATTCACATTACGTTTGCAGCCTTCGGCTGCCGGGTCCAAATGGGAATTTTCAAAACAGGCACTCCCGTATCCCAGCTGGAGCCGTGCAGCTTCTCACTCACTTTAATGAACCAACCGGAGTCAGAAAGTGACTCTGGTTGACTAATTTTTGCCCCGCATCCGGTTTTGTGACCGGACCTAAAACTGTAGTATACCATGGTTTCAGGTCAGGTGTGAAAAACCGGATATGGGGCAAAAATGAGCCGACCAGAGTCACTATCTGACTTCGGTCAGCTCATTCAAATGAAAAAGATGGGGGCCAGGTCTGGCTGGGATACAGGCGCGTCCGGTTTTCCCATCTCCCAGCCGGATCCGGTCCCTGTATAGACAAAACATAGTGTAAATGCCCCCTAGGTCTGCTCATAGATGAAGTGTGCTGATGGGTCTCTACCAAGAGTCTCCTGCCAAGAACACCCAATTCTGAGGACTCCGCCGAGTAGTAAACAGGAGGCTGGTGCACGTCAAAACAACACTTACCACAAAGCTGGAGGCAACAATTGTCCACAATGTCTTGTAATTAAGATTTCCCTTCACTGTAAGAGGCCCAGAAAGACCCCTGAGAAGCCCCCATAGCATTATCCCTTCTCTACCAAACTGTACAGCTGGCACAATGCAGCCAGGTGGGTAACATCTGCCTCATTCACCAAACCCAGTGATCAGTCACGGCACAGAACACATTTCAAAGCTCAGTGGTGGATTCTTTACACAGGTCCATCCGACTCCTGGTACGGCAAGGGGGGGGGGGGGGTGAGAGGTCTTCCCTGGTACGGCCTGGTTACCCCAGTATGGCACAGCCATACTTCAGGCTATGCACAGCCATGCACAGTTCTTGTCCTGATGATAATGTCAGATGAGGCTTGGTCTCCCCTGTTATGGTGTCAGTGAAGTGTTTATGACTTTTCTTTACAACGCGCCTCAGCACTACAGCTAATGGTGGCAGATCCAGGAGGATAGGAGGAATTGTGGGAATTTACTTGCTACTACAGTGAGTAGGGCTGGAAATCTTACACCTGGGGCAACGTTACTAAATAAAAGACCAGATTCTAATGAGTAATAACTGGACTTTCCTTCATATAATGTCTCATCCAGGGACATACAGTGGGGATGAAAAGTTTGGGCACCCCAGGTAAACAATTTGTATTAATGTGCATAAAGAAGCCAAGGAAAGATTGAATAATCTCCAAAAGGCATCAAACAACAGATTAGACATTCTTATAATATGTCACCAAAAGTTACATTTTATTTCCATCGTTTACACTTTCCAAAACAAAAAAATGGCATCTGCCATGCACTGCCCTCTTTGCAAAGCCGAGACCTGCCAGTGTCATGGATTGTTCTCAGTCATCATCTGGGAAGACCAGGTAATGTCAATCTCAAAGGTTTTAAATGCCCAGACTCATCTGACCTTGCCCCAACAATCAGCACCATGGGTTCTTCTAAGCAGTTGTCTAGAAATCTGAAACTGAAAATAGTTGACGCTCACAAAGCTGGAGAAGGCTATAAGAAGATAGCAAAACTTTTTCAGATGTCAATATCCTCTGTTCGGAATGTAATTAAGAAATGGCAGTCATCAGGAACAGTGGAAGTTAAAGCAAGATCTGGAAGACCAAGAAAAGTATCAGACAGAACAGCTCACAGGAATGTGAGAAAAAGAATTCAAAACCCACGTTTGACTGCACAATCCCTCCAGAATGATCTGTCAGACACTAGAGATGTGGTACACTATTCCACTATAAAGAGACACTTGTACAAATATGGTCTTCATGGAAGAGTCATCAGAAGAAAACCTCTTCTATGTCCTCACCACAAAAATCAGCGTTTGAACTTTGCAAATGAACATATAGACAACCCTGATGCATTTTGGAAACAAGTTCTGTGGACCGATGAGGTTAAAGGGGTACTCCGGTGAAAACCTTTTTTCTTTTAAATCAACTGGTGGCAGAAAGTTAAAAATATTTGTAAATTACTTCTATTAAAAAATCTTAATCCTTCCTGTACTTATTAGCTGCTGATTACTACAGAGGAAATTATTTTCTTTTTGGAATGCTCTGACGACATCACGACCACAGTTCTCTCTGCTGACTTTATTATAATAATAATAACGCTTTATTTATCGTTGTCCTTAGGGGGATTTGAACCTAAGTCTCCAGCACTGCAAGACAGCAGTGCTAACCACTGAGCCACCATGCTGTCCTTAGCGCATACATCTGCTATGCATCTGCTATGCATGGTTGCTAAAATGGACAGAGATGTCAGCAGAGAGCACTGTGTTCGTGATGTCATCAGTGTTCCAAAAAGAAAGGAATTTCCTCTTTAGCATTCAGCAGCTAATAAGTACTGGAAGGATTAAGATTTTTTTAATAGAAGTAATTTACAAATATGTTTAACTTTCTGCCACCAGTTGATTTAAAAGAAAAAAGTTTTTCCCCGGAGTACCCCTTTAAAATTGAACTTTTTGGCTGGAATGAGCAAAGGTACGTTTGGAGAAGAAGGGGAACAGAATTGAATGAACCTCTGTCTAACTGTTAAGCATGGGGGTGGCTCAATCATGCTTTGGGGTTGTATTGCAGCCAGTGGCACAGGGAACATCTCACGAGTAGAAGGAAAAATGGATTTAATAAAATTTCAGCAAATTTTGGATGCTAACTTGATGCCATCTGTGAAAAAGCTGAAGTTAAAGAGAGGATGGCTTCTACAAATGGATAATGATCCTAAACACACCTCGAAATCCACGGGGGATTATATCAAGTGGCGTAAACTGAAGGTTTTAGCATGGCCTTCACAATCTCCTGACCTCAACATCATTGAAAATCTATGGATAGACCTTAAAAGAGCAGTGCGTGACAGACAGCCCTGAAATCTCAAAGAACTGACTTTTGTAAGGAAGAATGGGCAAAGATATCTCAAACAAGAACTGAAAGACTCTTGGCTGCTACAAAAAGCGTTTACAAGCTGTGATACTTGCCAAAGGGGGCAGTACAAGATATTAACTCTGCAGGGGGCACAAACTTTTGCAGACGCCATTTTTTCATTTTCTATTATTTTTAAAGAGTAAATGATAGAAATAAAATGTAACTTTTGTTGACATATAAGAATGTCTAATCTGTAGTTTGATGCCTTTTGGAGATTTTTCCATCTTTCCTTGGTTTCTTTATGCACATTAATACAATTTTTTTTTACCTGGGGTGCCCAAACTTTTGATCCTCACTGTACATTGACAATCACAAGTGCAGCATGGATCCAGCATTAGCGCAGCTCGGAACATCGCTCTGCTGGACTCACAAGACAATCTGCTGGTAGATACCTCCTGCGGATGAAGAATTCCACTGCAGATCTCGTAACGCTCTCTTCACAGGGACAACTTCCCAGCCCATGGAGTCTGCAAGTGCAACTGCATTAAACTCCACAGAGCTTACATGTGTGTGATCAACTCCAGAGAGACGTTCACGGGCGAGGGCCACGGCCACAGGGGGGCAGCTGAAGGGGGAGAAAAAGAAAAGAGTATATCAGTAGGACTACACAGAGACTGGTCCTACAGCAGCAGAGACTCCTGGGGAAGGAATCATTACGTTACCGCATAGAGTGCCCCCATCTGGTCACACATTACAGACAATGGGAGAGAAGTACCTGCGAGCCAAACCACGGAGTTGTTGGGGGCCACTGTAACAAGTGACGTGACAAATTGAGAGTGTAGGGTGCAGAAGCTCCAGCCACCGGCGTTCATGGAGCTCCAAATAACACAGAAGGGTCTCAATACCTAAAAGAAAGATGTAAAGAGCATCATATAGCGAGGAGCAAGAAACAACAAGAGCCTAAGCGGCACCCGAGACTGGCCAGATACATGTACTATCCATAGAGTAGGCGTGAGAGGTATATACTATAGATGAAGGTATGTATGTGTGTGTATAATATATACATATATATATATATATATATATATATATATATATATATATATGAAGAGTGAGGGGGTATATACTATAAATGAGGGTATATAGAGGAGGAGGAGTGAGGAGGGGTATATACTATATAACAGAACTATTTGTGAAGGAAACAGACTAATTCAGTACTACACTTTAAGAGTGGTCACCCTCGCCCAATGGTGCGTTCATTGCCATACAGCCAAATGCTGAGGGCAAAGCGCATCATTGAGGCAGAAGAAAAAAACGAACCTACTCTGGAGAGGATGATTTCCAATTTCTCCAGATGCGGTTCCCCTAAACAGCTATTAGAGGGGAAACGCAGGGCTGACCGTAATCAGCTTCTAAACCACTTCCAAGGTGAAAAATACGGAAGCTAGATTAGCATTTGTGTCCACATATGGTGAACATTCCAAAAAAATTGCCCAAATACTCAACAAAAATTGGAATATACTACAAAGGAGTTTTCTAAATATACCAGAGTTTTCGAACAGACCATTAATTTCGTATAGAAGACTTCTCAATCTAAAAGATAAGCTAGTTAAAATAGACATCTCTAACAAAAAGCCTACACAGAAATAGGGGATCCTACCCTTGCTGTCAGTGTATAAATGACATGTATATGGACAAGGGTCCGACATTTATTCATCCAACAACAGGCCAACAATTTAAGATTCACCATTTTCTAACATGTACATCATCCTATGTGATTTATGTCTTGAAGTGCCCATGTGGTCTCCTCTATGTAGGGGAGACCACATGGGACTTCAAGACAAGGTTTAATCAGCATCGGTATTGTATCAGAAAACAGAGACTTGATCTCCCGGTCTCAAAACACTTTGCAGAAGCAAAACACTCCGAAAGGGACTTGAGATTCATGTTAGTGGACCATATACCCCCCTCCAAGAGAGGAGGTGACCGTATAAGCCAATTGAAAAGACACAAGTTAAAATGGATACATGATTTACAGAGCCTTCGACCGAAGGGTCTTAATGTGGACTTTACACTAACACACAGGATATAGAACGCCAGATAGAGGTTTTGTGATAAAGAGGTTGCCCGCCAGTTTTGCCCAATGATTCAGACGGATGCCCAAAACAGAATAGGGTAATAGTAGTGATCTAAATTGGAGCATAATGCCTATATGTATTCTATTTAAAAACTCATTGATTTTTTTGTTTTTCTAGGGGTTAAGATGGGCCGATGGTGAAATTCAAGATCCGGGAGAGAACGATGCTCCATGCTTCAACTTCACCCAGAACACATATATATAGTACTACACTATTTTTTTTTAGGAAAAATGTATTAAAAGTGTTTTTTTTCTTCCCTTTTTTGTAATAATTTGCAGTGCACTGGACCAACCATATAAAACACGTGGTAATATATAGGATATTTTTTTTTTTTTAACTGTTCAAAAGATTTATTAAACATTGATAACATATACAACATCCGCCCCAGGGCGGTAGAAGCGGGCAATCGAATACAGATAGCTGGTATCAGGATTCCATGCAATCAGTACTGAAACATAAACAATCACCATCATGCGCTGGATAGTACTAAATAGGCAGGCTAGTAAGACCCAGTCAATGCAGTACACTGACGTAGGCCATGATGTCATAGGTGAAGGCCAGATAGAGTCAGCGGGGATAACGTATAACTAGCAAGGTCGGGGGAACCTTTGACAATGTGAAAGAAATAAACAAACAATCAAGGACATCTAGCCAACGTGGTGGGGAGCGATGTCTCATTCGAGTATTCATTGAAGGGTCTAGAGTAGGCAATCGCTGGAACCCATGCCATCCAAACCAGGCCCCAGCCACTCAAACTAGCATATTACAACCTAAGTCTAAATGGGTCAGGCTGGCGGGGAGGCCTAATACACTACCAATGTAAACCAAAAAAAAAAAAAAAAAGGAAAAGAACCACACATAGACAAGACACAAAAGTGGAGAATGGAGGGGGAAGGAACAGAGCAGAAGCAGTCGGAATAGAGTTGAGAGGGAGAGGGGGAGTGGGGGTAAAGGATGCCACAAAGACCCAAAGGGAATAGTCCGGGGGGGGGGGGGGGGGGGGGGAAGAGAATAAGGAAGGAGGGAGCCCAAAGCAAAGGAAGGGAGACTAACAAAAAAAAAGGGGGGTAGACCCTCACAGGAGAGGAAGGGTGTATGTATCAGTGGTGTATGGTAGCGAAACTAAATGGGGGGACGACAGAGACATGGCCATATACTCAGGGGATGACAGGAAGTCGGTCCACGGAGTCCAGCGCTGCAGAAAACGCTCAGGTTTGGACGCCATGTCCGCCATGCACTCCTCCATCCCGTAGATAAATTGCACCTCACCTATCCAGTCAGCCACTTCCATTTGCGTGGGAGCACCCTTCGGGCAGCAGAGAGTAATATGCCGATCAGACCCTTTTTCAGAGATTTCAATTGGCCCGGCACCATCGACAGTAAGGCTACTTGGGGGGTATGGGGTACTATGGAACCTGAAATCCTGGACATGGCAGAGGATATTTATTTTTATGGTATTCATTTATTCTGGATTTTTCATTTATATTCACCTTTTATTTTATTTCAATATTATTTTTTTACTTTTTATATTATATATATATTTTTTACACCTTCATTTATTTATATCCCCATCATTGATTTATTCATTTTGTTGCTCAAAAGATTGTGATAGAGTGTTGGATAGCATAAGGTGTCAATGTAAGTCTATCGGGACCCCAGTGTGGATGTACCTTGTGTGTGATGGGCACCCCCGTCCACTTTGGTGGAAACCCAGGAGACTGGGGATTCCGCTCGAACATTGGTGTCGGAGACCTTCATTGGCCCCGTGACCCATGGACGAGTAGCCCAATATTGGCCCATAACTGGGTCCAAGATATGGACAAAAGGGTATCCCCAGGGGGTGGGGTAAATGTGCAGAGTACACTTGAATTTGTGCCCAAAACGTTACAACACCGAATGAATATGCATCAATACATAACACCTGAAGCAACATAATCTTAGATTTTTGTAAAAGATTTTTTTTTTTTATGTATTCATTTATTCATTTTTCTTATTTTACTTTATTATTCTTTATTTTACTTCGTTATTTTCTTTTTATTTTCTCTTTATTTTTATTTTAATTTTGTCCTTATCTTTATTCCACTTTTCTATGTTTTGTGGACTGTGTGCCGTGGTTGATATTCATCGCAGGGTCGAGTTGGGTTGTGCTACACACACTCTACCTGACCAGGCGGCATCTGTCACCACAGCAACTGGGCCGTACAACATAGATTACTGCTTACCTTTACAAACATGGCCACCGGAACAACTCCGGACGCTAGAGCGCATGCGCGGAGCGACGGAGCCGGTTGGCGAAAACTATCAATGATGTCAGAGATCACAAGGTTGCGCTCGGACATTGCTCATTGGTCCACGGCACTGTGAATGTACAAACACCTCTGGCGTTCGGCGCCATTGCACTTTATGCATGGAGGATAGTTCCCCCCGGTGAGTAACAACATAGACCCACCCCCCTTTTTGTGATGTATTGTAATTATACCATAATACCAATTCTCTGTAGTATCCACATATTTTCATGTGGTCTTGATTTTAATTATGCACCGGCATTTGGACGCTATATGTACATCGCTTACTTTGTATGTAATGCACTGTTTGCACTTTAATATTTTGTACACACGTTTAATTGTTTGTAATTCACTTTGACATGATTCACCCTATATATACACTTTGTAAAGATCACTATTGTTAGCTTGAGAATGGTGTTGTGAGGACACCGAAACGTCGCACCAAGTTTTGTTCATGGAATAAAGACACCCTTTTCTTCTTACACATTGGAGTGCTGCGGCCATCCCTTCTTTCCATGCTGTGAATTGGATCCAAGACCAGGGTCCCAGAGACTGAAGCGCACCCCCTACTGGCTTACTTTTTTGAAGTGCTGCTCTATTCTCTCATATATATATATATATATATATTAGGGATGTAAGAAGAAAAATCGATTCTCGCGATAATCGCGATTTTTTCATTTGCCGATACTGAATCGATTCAAAATATTTTTGAATCGATTATTTTAGGGATGTGGAATTTTTATCTCCTGACGCCCGGAACAGCATGTCATGTCCCGGGCATCAGGAGATAAAAGTTCCACATTAGTGGAGCCGGACAGGGCCGGATCTGACACGGCGTCGCTCTGGGTGTATGGAGCGGGCTCCGACTCGTGCCCGCTCCGTACTATGCGACCCCCGGCTGATTTCAGCCGGGGGCCGCCGCTAATAGCCAGCATGCGGCGATCGCCGCGGCTGGCTATTAAAGGAGTACTCCGGTGCACACTTTTCTCATGTTATCCCGTCCGGGCTGCAAAATAAAAGAAAACACACTTTCTCTTACCTGCCAACGAGCCCCCGGAGCTCCGGTACAGTCCGGTACAGGTGTTCGGTCCCCGGGCTGTATTCTTCTTACTTCCTGTTAGCCCGACACGTCACACGGAGCTTCAGCCTATCACTGGCCGCAGCGATGTCCCGCCTCTGCTGGTGATAGGCTGAAGCTCCATGTGACGTGCCGGGCTAACAGGAAGTAATAAGAATACAGCCCGGGGACCGAACACCTGTACCGGAGTGTACCGGAGCACCGGGGGAGCGTAGGCAGGTAAGATAAAGTGCATTTTATTTTATTTTGCAGCCCGGACGGGATAACATGAGAAAAGTGAGCACCGGAGTACTAGATCGCCGCTGTCAAAGCTGACAGCGGGGTCTATTGGGATCTATGAATGCTCCCAGGTGGGCGATGTATCGGGATATATCGCCATGTATCGTCACCTAGACGGTATCGCGATATATCGGGATATATCGAATCGCCACACTGGTATCGCGATTCGAATCGAATCGCCAAATTCTTGGCGATTCAAACCCCTAATTATATATATCAGGAGGAAGAGTGAGGGGGTATATACTATAGATGAGGGTATACACTATAGATGAGGGTATATATATATATATATATATATATATATATATATATATATATATATATATATATATATATATAATATAGGAGGAGGAAGAGTTAGGGGGTATAAACTAAAAATGAGGGTATATAGAGGAGGAGTGAGGGGGTATGTACTATAGATGAGGGTATATAATTATATATTATATACCCTCATCTATAGTATATACCCCCTCACTCTTCCTCATATATGTGTGTATATATATATATATATATATATATATATATATATATATATATATATATATATATATATATATATATATATATATATATATATACACACACACACACACACACACACATATATATGAGGAGGAAGAGTGGGGGGTATATACTATAGATGAGGGTATATACTATAGATTAGTGTGTGTGTGTGTGTATGTATATATATATATATATATATATATATATATATATACACACACACACACATATACACACACACACACACACACACGAGGAGGAAGAGTGAGGGGGTATATACTAAAAATGAGGGTATATAGAGGAGGAGGAGTGAGGGGGTATATACTATAGATGAAGGTATATAGAGGAGGAGTGAGGGGGTATATACTATAGATGAATATATATATATATATATATTATAGGTCTGGATACGGGGTCACACTCAAAATCACAGAGGAAAACCCCACTACAGGCTGATCCCACTTTATGTAATGTCCTTAATACAAGTCCCAATGAGGCGCAGTAGTGTGTGTGGCCTCCACGTGCCTGTATGACCTCCCCGCCTGGGCATGCTCCTGATGAGGTGGAGGATGGTCTCCTGAGGGATGTCCTCCCAGACCTGGACTAAAGCATCCGCCAACTCCTGGACAGTCTGTGGTGGATGGAGCGAGACGTCCCAGATGTGCTCAATCGGATTCCGGGGAACGGGCGGCCAGTCCATAGCATCAATGCCTTCCTCTTGTAGGAACTGCTGACACACTCCAGCCACATGAGGTCTAGCATTGTCTTGTATTAGGAGGAACCCAACCGCACCAGCATATGGTCTCACAAGGGGTCTGAGGATCTCTGTACCTAATGGCAGTCAGGCTACCTCTGGGAAGAACATGGAGGGCTATGCGGCCCCCCAAAGAAATGCCACACCATTACTGACTCACCACCAAACTGGTCATGCTGGAGGATGTTTTAAGAAGCAGAATGTTCTCCAAAACGTCTCCAGACTCTGTCACATGTGCTCAGTGTGAACCTGCTTTCCTCTGTGAAGACAACCTTTAGGGGTCGCCCCCCAAGGGGTTAACCCTAAACTAGAAACCCCCCTTAAAACTAAATTTTATTGGATCATTTAAAATATATATGAGCTCCGGTGTTGTGATTAAAAGCACAGCTAGTAGTTGCTTGGATAGTATATGAGCGTCCTATAACTTCGTTTGTAATGGTATTGTGCTTTACTAGCACTAATCTATGGATGCCACTATATAGACAGAAAAGCACTGATAGCTGCTAGTTAAAATGTGAATAGCCCTCCGCTTCCCGACGTTTCGTTGGATGAACCAACTTTATCAAGGTACAGAGGCTAATGGCCGTTCGTTTGGTCCGCTCTCCCTTTTATATCCTCTGTTGGTGATGTCAAATTCGTTGCATCATTATGCGCCGATTATTCGGCCTATCTGAGCACAAGTGACGTGACTGACCAATCCGGTCTTGTCACGTCATTATGTTTTGATCTCTTCCCAACCAATCAATACTCTTCATGCCCTGTCACTCACATTGCGTATATATGATGCGCGGCGCATGTCTCCGCACTTAGTAATGCTCTATCACAGTTAAGGATAACTGCGCATGTCCGTTCTGCGATGTTCTGCCGTTCGCGCATGTCTCCGCACTTAGAGATGATCAATCGCAGTTGTAAGTAACTGCGCATGTCCATTCCACGGCGATCCGGCGTTCGTGCATGTCAGTGGACTTAGATTCATTGTGAGATATTATAGGAGACTGCGCCTGCGTCCAACTCAAGATGTTCCTATGGTGGATTATATACATGTCTGCGGACTCAATTAAAACACAACCATGATGGTAGTTGTGAACTACATATTAGTTGTACTCTTTAATCTACTAGTAACTTGCATATACTGAATATATATAATCCCATTATATCACCGCAAATAGTGAATTCAGTAAATACAACATATATTTGTAGGGTTCATTATTTTGATGTTTGTGAACTTTTATTGTTCTGATGAATATTATTCTATATGTGTGAACTTGGTAGTGACAGGGGCCATCGTGGTGAAGGGTATTGGTGATAAATTCTGGATTGAAGTATATAGATATAGATGGTAAGTATTGATGTTACTGGATATAACCTAATGCTTCATGTACAGTGGATATTAATAATATTAGAGGACGCCATATATAACTGAACTGAATCATACATCCAATGTCCATGATAGTACATGGTGCCCAGGGGGTCTCTGTCTGTGCATAATATTCCCATTGGTGAGTATATGTAGGATGTGTTAACATCGTTGTTAGGCTTTTTTGATCCCTAAATCCAGAATGTGATTGGGGGAAGAGAGTCAAATTATGATACAGGTTAAAATCGTATAATCATTCTGTTAGACAACACAGAATATAAGGGAGAGGGTTAATTATCCAGTGCTCAATTTTCTAATGCTATTTTATTTTTGAAAAGTGATAAATCATAATATTATTAATTCTCCAAGAATGCTGTAAAAAGCCTAACAACGATGTTAACACATCCTACATATACTTACCAATGGGAATATTATGCACAGACAGAGACCCCCTGGGCACCATGTACTATCATGGACATTGGATGTATGATTCAGTTCAGTTATATATGGCGTCCTCTAACATTATTAATATCCACTGTACATGAAGCATTAGGTTATATCCAGTAACATCAATACTTACCATCTATATCTATATACTTCAATCCAGAATTTATCACCAATACCCTTCACCACGATGGCCCCTGTCACTACCAAGTTCACACATATAGAATAATATTCATCAGAACAATAAAAGCTCACAAACATCAAAATAATGAACCCTACAAATATATGTTGTATTTACTGAATTCACTATTTGCGGTGATATAATGGGATTATATATATTCAGTATATGCAAGTTACTAGTAGATTAAAGAGTACAACTAATATGTAGTTCACAACTACCATCATGGTTGTGTTTTAATTGAGTCCGCAGACATGTATATAATCCACCATAGGAACATCTTGAGTTGGACGCAGGCGCAGTCTCCTATAATATCTCACAATGAATCTAAGTCCACTGACATGCACGAACGCCGGATCGCCGTGGAATGGACATGCGCAGTTACTTACAACTGCGATTGATCATCTCTAAGTGCGGAGACATGCGCGAACGGCAGAACATCGCAGAACGGACATGCGCAGTTATCCTTAACTGTGATAGAGCATTACTAAGTGCGGAGACATGCGCCGCGCATCATATATACGCAATGTGAGTGACAGGGCATGAAGAGTATTGATTGGTTGGGAAGAGATCAAAACATAATGACGTGACAAGACCGGATTGGTCAGTCACGTCACTTGTGCTCAGATAGGCCGAATAATCGGCGCATAATGATGCAACGAATTTGACATCACCAACAGAGGGTATAAAAGGGAGAGCGGACCAAACGAACGGCCATTAGCCTCTGTACCTTGATAAAGTTGGTTCATCCAACGAAACGTCGGGAAGCGGAGGGCTATTCACATTTTAACTAGCAGCTATCAGTGCTTTTCTGTCTATATAGTGGCATCCATAGATTAGTGCTAGTAAAGCACAATACCATTACAAACGAAGTTATAGGACGCTCATATACTATCCAAGCAACTACTAGCTGTGCTTTTAATCACAACACCGGAGCTCATATATATTTTAAATGATCCAATAAAATTTAGTTTTAAGGGGGGTTTCTAGTTTAGGGTTAACCCCTTGGGGGGCGACCCCTAAAGGTTGTTGTCACATATAATTTGCCCTGGAATCCCTGGGGAATTTTGTTGTTGTGTTCCTCTGTGAAGAGCACAGGGCGCCAGTGGCCAATTTGCCAATCTTGGTGTTCTCTGGCAAATGCTTAACGTCCTGCACGGTGTTGGGCTGTAAGCACAACCCCCACCTGTGGAAGTCGGGCCCTCATACCCCCTCATGGAGTCTGTTTCTGTTTGAGTGGACACATGCACATTTGTGTCCTGCTGGAGGTCATTTTGCAGGGCTCTGGCAGTGCTCCTCCTGCTCCTCCTTGCACAAAGGTGGAGGTAGCGGTCCTGCTGCTGGGTTGTTGCCCTCCTACAGCCTCCTCCACGTCTCCTGGTAGCGCCTCCATGCTCTGGACACTACGCTGACAGACACAGCAAACCTTCTTGTCACAGCTCGCATTGATGTGCCATCCTGGATGAGCTGCCCTACCTGAGCCACTTGTGTGGGTTGTAGACTCAGTCTCATGCTACCACTAGAGTGAAAGCACAGCCAGCATTCAAAAGTGACCAAAACATGAGCCAGGAAGCATAGGAACTGAGCAGTGGACTGTGGTTACCACCTGCAGGACCCCTCCTTTATTGGGAGTGTCTTGCTATTTGCCTATAATTTCCAAGTGTTGTCTGTTCCATGTGAATTGATTGCCAATCAGTGTTCTTCCTAAGTGGACAGTGGGATTTCACACAAGTGTCAGTGACTTGGAGTTACATTGTGTGGTTTAAATGTTCCCTTTTAGCAGTGTATATGCCCCTCACTCCTCCTCATCTATAATATATACCCCATACTCCTCTATCTATCATCTATAGTATATACCCCTCACTCCTTCTCTATATACCCCTCATCTATAGCATATAGACTAGGCATGCACCATCATTTCGTCCGTCCAAAATTTGGGGGGGCCTGGCCTAAATGACAGGGTGTACAGTTATGCTTTGAACGCTCGGCCGCAGGGATCTGATTAGTTAAAATGGCAGCCAGAGGTCCCCTCACCTGCCTCCTGCTGCCATCATGGGGGTAATCTTCTCTTGTCTGCAATCGAGCAGATAACACAGATCAGTGCTATGCATATCACCGATCTGTATCTGCAGTCTAAAGAATGTCCCCGTGGGGACTATAAAAGGAAAAAAAAAAGTTTTAATAAAAGTGAATAAGCCCCCCCCCCCCCCCCCCAATAAAAAAAAAAAGTTACATTACCCTCATCCTAAAATAAAATAAGTGTAAAAAATGTAAATAAAAACATTTGGTATCGCCAGGTGTCTAAGTCCAAAAATTATTAATTTTTAATCAGAAAAAAAAATTATTAAAAGTATTTAAAAATAAACACCAGAACTAGAATGGTACCAATAAAAACTACAGATCACGGTGCAAAAAAATAAGCCCTCATACATTCCTGTATACGGAAAAATAAAAAAAACTACATTTAAAAAGTGGGCGGGGCAATGCAGTTTCTGTTTTCGGTCAAGCACATCCTAAATTTTCGGCCCAAAATTTCCCTTTCGGTGCATCCCTTGTATTTTATACTACATCATCACACCTACCACAGATTACGTATTTTATACTGTACTGTACATCTACCAGAGAGATGTTAGTTAAGATTGGGCAGAGTGTTAATATATCCCAACTGTTTTCCTGCATCAATTCCAAGAAGAATAGAAATATGTATTTATATATTTCCTCTCTGTTTATTATGTATATACTAATTCATGGAAAAACCTTCGTCCTCAGTGTCTTATCACCTATGGTGAATGTGCAGTAGACATTTGGTTCTATGAATATCAAGATAATTATAGTATACAATCAACTCTTTGATATATTGTTAAAAATATTATGGACAGATATAGATATAAAATTGGATATAATCTGTAGATCTGCCCCCACAGGGCCCTTGTGGTTGATAGGCCGACTCCAGAATACCAGTAATCAATACATACAAATTATTGATAAGATGATTAAAAAAAAAAAAAAAAAAAACTACTAATTGTTCTACCTGAAATAAATAATAATCTCATAAACTGAATAACCTGTAAATAATTGTTTTTGTATAAACAAAAGATGTTCTGTCCCAAATGTATTATTGCCAAACTATGTATATGACAGTTCAGTCCAATTGATCCTATAGAAGAAAAAATGTATCCGATCCTATAGGTGTATCTGATGCTGTAAAATAATATTCATATGGCAAAAAGCTGTAAGAAAATAAGTCTGTAAAGAAAGAATGTATCCGACCTAAAGAGACGTATCCAAGTTCAGCGATCCTGTCAGAAAAGTTTGGCACTTAGCGCCACTCGCCACTCCTGGATATGGATGGAGGTATAAACACCGGTGAGTTGATTCTCTGTTTCTGGAGTCTCGCCGCTATACGGAAGCCGTTCCTCCAATCTATCCGTCCTCGATCTCGGTCAGCGCTGCTGCTGCTTGCATCCGGTGGCGTGTGACGTGGATGTGAACGGTCAGCTGATTGCAGGTCAGCTGACCTCTGGTGGTATCAGGCACCTGGGATATACCGGAGAGTGTCCGCCCAAGGCTCTGGACAGGATGGTGTAAGTCAGATGATGTTATGACACAGGTATCGCTGCTCTCTTTGGCTTCAATGCGAATATTTTTAAGGTCTGCTGGTTATTGTAGTCCTTCTGCCACCTAATTGTGGTATAACAGACTCTGTGGGATAGGTACTAATCGTAATAGTCTATGCTGCAACCTCTTTGCAAATAGAGGAATCCCGGTGAATCTTTAGACCGCAGGAAAAAACGCAGGTGAACCGCACATTAGTATGAACTCGGCTCAACAAATAAAACCAAACGCGTTTCGGGGTACACATAGGTAATATCCTGACCCCTTCTTCAGTGGAGAACAAAATGATGATAACCTTTTGGAAACTGCTATGTTGGCTTTTTATACCTAAATGATTGTCACCTGTGAGGGATCTTATGGAAGAGGTAAAATCTGGTACGGAGCAATTGGATGTGTCCTCCAGACCAGATGACTCCATTTGTGTGAACAGGAGTCTAACTACAACATATAAAGGGGTAAAAGGATTGTAGTGTAAAGAAGGTAGAGTACGAATATTATAAAATGAATATATCTTTAGTGGGTGGTATTGACCATATACATGTGTAACAATGCATATGTGTAAACGTGTTTGTTTTAAAATAAATGCCCAAAAGAAAATAATAAAAGGAAAGGAAAATAAAGTGGGTGAAAATGAAATTATGTGGCATAAAATAGATGTGTGAACATTAAAAATAATAATAATTAATTAAATACAAGGATGAAAAATAAAAGGTAATAAATAAACGAATGTCGAGACTTGCAATGGCGGGAGTGGTAGATGACCTATGCATGGGATAGAAATCAGTCTGGGGGAACGTCCCGAAACACAATGACAGGACGGACCCCCAAAATGGGACCATCCCACTTCAGAAACCCAAATATTTCTAAACTCGCATTTAACCCATTTGGTTCTAAACTTTCGAACTCTTAGATCTTCTGTGTTTCCAACTTAGACATTTTGGACAGGTAACCGCCGCCTCGCCAATCTTTCCTGACAATTTGAATACCTACAAATGTCAGGGTGGCGGGATTTCTGTTATGTACCTGTAGGAAATGTAGGGACAGGGGATGTTTCTGGAATCCTTTTTTTTTTTTAATATTGTTAACCCTAACCAAATGGGTTAAATGAGAGTTTAGAAATATTTGGGTTTCTGGAGTGGGATGGTCCCATTTTGGGGGTCCGTCCTGTCATTGTGTTTCGGGACGTTCCCCCAGACTGATTTCTATCCCATGCATAGGTCATCTACCACTCCCGCCATTGCAAGTCTCGACATTCGTTTATTTATTACCTTTTATTTTTCATCCTTGTATTTAATTATTATTATTTTTAATGTTCACACATCTATTTTATGCCACATAATTTCATTTTCACCCACTTTATTTTCCTTTCCTTTTATTATTTTCTTTTGGGCATTTATTTTAAAACAAACACGTTTACACATATGCATTGTTACACATGTATATGGTCAATACCACCCACTAAAGATATATTCATTTTATAATATTCGTACTCTACCTTCTTTACACTACAATCCTTTTACCCCTTTATATGTTGTAGTTAGACTCCTGTTCACACAAATGGAGTCATCTGGTCTGGAGGACACATCCAATTGCTCCGTACCAGATTTTACCTCTTCCATAAGATCCCTCACAGGTGACAATCATTTAGGTATAAAAAGCCAACATAGCAGTTTCCAAAAGGTTATCATCATTTTGTTCTCCACTGAAGAAGGGGTCAGGATATTACCTATGTGTACCCCGAAACGCGTTTGGTTTTATTTGTTGAGCTGAGTTCATACTAATGTGCGGTTCACCTGCGTTTTTTCCTGCGGTCTAAAGATTCACCGGGATTCCTCTATTTGCAAAGAGGTTACAGCATAGACTATTATTATTAGTACCTATCCCACAGAGTCTGTTATACCACAATTAGGTGGCAGAAGGACTACAATAACCAGCAGACCTTAAAAATATTCGCATTGAAGCCAAAGAGACCAGCGATACCTGTGTCATAACATCATCTGACTTACACCATCCTGTCCAGAGCCTTGGGCGGACACTCTCCGGTATATCCCAGGTGCCTGATACCACCAGAGGTCAGCTGACCTGCAATCAGTACCTCATACTCTTGAAAAAGCTAGGTCCAACTAGCGAAACGTTGAGCCAGAGTAGGAAATTTTAGCTCAGTCCCTGTACTTATAATATGGATGGATCACGGTGCGCTGTGACACTATGTCTGTAGACGGTGTCAGAGCAGAGCGCTGCAAACAGAGCTCCGTGATCAGATTCATCCCTGCATAGAATGCGATAAAAACCATTACAAATAGGGTCTGTAATTTTAAAGCACACACTGCCACCTAGTGGTAATTTTGTGCACAAAAACTATTATTTTGGAATTTATTACGAGCTAACTTTTAGACCGCAGAGGGTCTCTATTCAGGGTTTCTCTGAGGGGACATATATCCCCAAGGTTGTTGTTCAATCGATCTGCAATCAGCTGATCGTTTACATCCACGTCACACGCTACCGGATGCAAGCAGTGGCAGCGCTGACCGAGAGCGGGATGGATAGATTGGAGGAACGGCTTCCGTATAGCGGCGAGACTCCGGTGCACGGGTGTCGCCGCTCCAGAAACAGGGAATCAACTCACCGGTGTTTATACCTCCATCCATATCCAGTAGTGGCGAGTGGCGCTAAGTGCCAAACTTCTGACAGGATCGCTGAACTTGGATACGTCTCTTTAGGTCGGATACATTCTTTCTTTACAGACTTATTTTCTTACAGCTTTTTGCCATATGAATATTATTTTACAGCATCAGATACACCTATAGGATCGGATACATTTTTTCTTCTATAGGATCAATTGGACTGAACTGTCATATACATAGTTTGGCAATAATACATTTGGGACAGAACATCTTTTGTTTATACAAAAACAATTATTTACAGGTTATTCAGTTTATGAGATTATTATTTATTTCAGGTGGAACAATTGGTATTTTTTTTTTTTTTTTTTTTTTAATCATCTTATCAATAATTTGTATGTATTGATTACTGGTATTCTGGAGTCGGCCTATCAACCACAAGGGCCCTGTGGGGGCAGATCTACAGATAATATCCAATTTTATATCTATATCTGTCCATAATATTTTTAACAATATATTAAAGAGTTGATTGTATACTATAATTATCTTGATATTCATAGAACCAAATGTCTACTGCACATTCACCATAGGTGATAAGACACTGAGGACGAAGGTTTTTCCATTTTCTGTTTTTATTAACCCCTGAGTGAGGGTTACTTAGTTAACCTCGTGTTTTTAGCTGTGAGCTCCACTTGCGGTTTTATATTTTTATATACTAATTTATGTTTAGTAATTAAAATACTTATACAATATATGCAAATTTATTATCTGATTACAAAAAGGTATTCCTAGCGCTACATCATAAAAAGCGCTCATATCTGAGAAAGACAGTCGGCTGAGACATCTGATGAGGTTTGTCCTTAATTTATTAAGGTCACATTTTATTTATTGTTTGTTGCATAATTCATAATATAGTTATGACCTTATTCCAGATTATTCCACATGTCTTTGTGAGACATGGAAAAGGGACGCAGATGGTTTTTACATGTGTGATTCCCATGTGAAGGATGGGGGATGGGGCGCAGGCACGTGTGTGACCAAGGAGGAGAGCGATAAAACGCTGCATCAGATGACATGGCCTCCACAATCACAGACCTAAACCCAGTTGAGTTGGTTTGGGATGAGTTAGGCGGCAATGAAAGAAAAGCAGCCAACAAGTGCTCAACACCTGGGAAATCCTTGCGGACTGATGGAAAACCATTCCAGGTGACTACCCCATGAAGAATTCCAAGAACGTGCAAAGGAGGAATCTTCAAGAAAATATATTCTGGTTTAACACCTTTTCCCTACATCATTCCATAAGTGTCGAATCCTAGGTGCTGTACACTGAACATATATACTGATCTGGAACACTATATTATATATATATATATATATATATATATATATATATATATATATATATATATATATAGTTTGGTCATCACAAGCTGCACTATAGAGTTATATGGTTGACCTCATCACAACACTAAGAAGGGGGAGAAGTGATTCACCAAGACCAGGAGACCACACCCCCCTCATGCAAAACCACGCCCCTCCACAATACAGTCTCTATAAAATGTAACCCTTTTGTTTCCATGGTACAAAGAACCTGACTAGTCTGCAAGGGCCTCAGGTCTCCTAGTGAGGGGCTCAGTTACTCACTCTCCTCTCGGACATCTAGCGCCTGCACAGTCTCCTCTACGGGCAGAGCTCGCTCATGTCGGTGGCAGACACGCTCCGTCGGCTCTTCTGTAGTGGGCACAGGGTTCCCTTCACTCTCTCCACCATCGCACTGCTCCAGGAGATCCATCATCTCAGAGTCATCCACCTCATTGCCCTGCAGAAAGATAGAGCAGATGGAAGAATGGCAGCTACCAACAAGGGACGGATAACTAGTAGCCATGGGGGGGGGCTTTACAATGTAATGTAGCTGTCAGATGTCTCTGCTCACCCTGCTCAGTGCTGCCCGCTTACTCTGCAGCTCACGGCACCTGCACTCAGGGAACACTCTCTGCACAAGCTTCTTCACCGTAAAGTAATCCACCGAGTCTGTGTACACATGGCGACGAAGCTCATCCAGATCCTGGGACTACAAACATTACAGAGGTTTTCATGAAGAATCACAAATCGGCAAAATCCAAGCCCACTATATCAGACCCCGAGCCTTCCATATGAGACCCTGATCCCACTATAATCAGACCAAGAGCCCAATCCCTCTATATCAGACCCCAATCCCTCTATATCAGACCAAGAGCCTTCCATATGAGACCCTGATCCCACTATAATCAGACCAAGAGCCCAATCCCTCTATATCAGACCCCAATCCCTCTATATCAGACCCCGAGCCTTCCATATGAGACCCTGATCCCATTATAATCAGACCAAGAGCCCAATCCCTCTATATCAGACCAAGAGCTTGATCCCCCCCATATTGGAGCCTGATCCAACTATAGTCAGACCCTGAGCGTAATTTTTCCATATAATCATCCACCCTAACACCCCTTATTTTATCCCTTCTTGACTGTACAACCTGTGTAAAAATAAATATAATATCCCACATCAACTATTAAATCCTCGATGTTCTTTTCGGCCTAAAAGCAGCACAGGAGGAATCTTCAGGTCCAAGCAGGACCACCCACCTATACAATGAAATGATGGGAAAAAAAAACACGGTCTTAGAGGCGCTGCACAGTGGAGGTCAGAAAAGGAGATATTCGAGTCAGCACAGGACAATAATGGGTTTGACACAATGGACGACACGTTTCGGCACACAGAGTGTCTTCATCAGGTCAAAACATACAGTGCATTCACTGGGGTAGTGGGATGCAAGGAGTTAGTAGCGATAGATCAACGCCAGAACCGCTACTCACAGGATCCCCACAAGCGCATCCTTGCATCCCCCTACCCCAGTGAATACACTATCTTTGGACCTGAAGAAGGCACACTGACGAAACAAGTCATCCGTTGGGTCAAACCCATTATTGTCCTGTGCTGACTCTAGTCTCCTTTTGTGACCTCCACTGTGCAGCGCCTCTAAGACCGTGTTTTATTCCATTATCCACTATTTGTAACTACTTGCCCTCGCACAAGGGTCCAGTCCTGGTCCGAGTGCAGCAGCCATTTTATATCTACACTACACCTGCATCAGTCTTTGCGAGCCGTGACCTCAGGCAACTTGGGATCTAGGCTTGCTACCCGATCTGGTGAGTATATCACTTAGGTGTGGTGGAGGGTCACATCAAGTTGATATACAAATTCAAAGGGAGCGCCCCCTGTTTTTTGCTTTTCCTCTCTCCCATATCTCTCCTCCTATATGATGAAAATTACACAACAAAACAGTCTAGGATTGGCTAATGGGCCCATATAAAGGAAAAGGAATCCCTAAAACACATTTCAGGCCCTTTTTCCCTTTCAGGTTGCCCACCTTTATCGTGAAGATGTCCAGCCTTGTGGGGTCTAGGCTGCTACAAGGTGTCTTTAGGACAAGAAATGGACAGTGCGGGGTCATAGTAAGAAGTATATATACCTACATAG